>NW_024380944.1:0-20000 GCF_016835505.1 Polypterus senegalus | reverse complement strand
TATATTGTTTACTACAGCATTGTGACTGTGTGTGTGTGCGGCGTGCACTGCGTGTGTGCTGTGAAGTCTGAGTCCCCATCTTGTGCCCCAAAACACGAAGCGGAGTCTCAGTACTTTAACAACACCAGCCGCTTCAGCTTGAAACAGCAACAGCTGTTATTTATTGTAGCGGGATCTTTATAATGTTCCTTGTATCGCCCATTGACGGCAGGCGCTTGTAGCATGTCTGTGATCTTTTTAAATGTGTTTATACAGCGAACTGCTACAGCGCTGGGAGACTGCGATTGGTTTTGGATGCTCTTCCACGTGTCGTCCCGTTGGGTGGAATCCCACGAGTTTAGAAACTCACACCAGCCATGATTCTTTTTAAAGGTAAAGTGCAGGTTAATATGTATTATGTATTTTACTTTATATTTTGTCTTAATCATTTTTATATGAATAGTTTTGGGTTGTGGAACGAATCATCTGAGTTTCCATTATTTCTTATGGGGAAATTCGCTTTGATATCTGAGTGCTTTGGATTAGAGAGCACGTTCGAACGAATTATGCTCTGCAAACCGAGGTTCCACTGTATATATATTTCATTACAGAAGTGGATTCCTTAAATATAGACCTGGTCTCTAAAGGCGACTCCAATGATACAGACACACATTTTTGTATGCGTGCCTCTGTATAAATGTCCATTACCCCATGTACTCTCTACATGACTGTATTGCTAACTGCTGCTATGTAAAGGCAGAGAAGAGCAATATATATGAGCCAGGTATGATGTAGAACTGCTTCATAAATATTGCATATGATATCCAAAATAAAGCAGAATTTTGGTAAAGGTTTAGAGAGGATTGATTTTCAGTGTGACAAGTGGTTAACATTCAGTTACTCAAACGCAGTATGTAGCTTTATTCCCATCTGTTTCATCTTTTTATAAACATGTTTGGTTTTGATCTTAAGCTCCAACTTTTGATGCTTGAGAAGCCCATTCAGTCAAATGAGCTTTTGGTTCAAGTAGTCAGTCATTCTGAGATGATAGCAGGATGTCTGCTGGTCAGATTAGGTCCACGTGAAGGACACTTGAGCTCATATAGCCAGTTAGAATAGAAAGCAATGCTTAATTCATGTTTGCCCTTTTGCTTTGCTTCTCTGTACTTTTTCGATGTATGTGCTTTTAGCAGCATAGCTGCCATGTCTGTAAGTATCCAGTATTTTAGTTCATGCCTGATGTCATCTTTTAATATGAAGTGCTTATAACCAACTTTTCTCTCTCTGTCTCTCTCAGGTTCAGCAAAGCTTGGAGGCTCGGGCTGCTGCTATTGTGGCTTTTCCTCCAGCTGCTTTTGTGGGCCCAGGTAATTTAACATCAGAAGCTAATTACCTCAGTTAAACCTGAAAGTCACCAAAGTTCTGTGGTTCAATAGTTCAACACAAAAAAAGTTTAAAAATCTTACCTTTAGAGCTTAGTTGTCTGTTATACACATTCACACAACCCAGAAATTTCCTGGGTAAACTGTTGCAGAAATGTGCTGAGAGGTTTTCGTGCTTACATTAATTGTGCCAACACAAAGCATGACATGTCAGTGTTCTCCCTAGTGTCTTTTAGCCGGGCACTCTGCCCAGCTAATTTAGTTGGCCGACTGTCATCTCGCATGACATTGTGAGATAACAGCATGGCAAGGGACGAGCGGGCAGGTGGGCAAATATTTTAGAGTAGGATCGCAAATTGCGAGGTGCTAAAGCTAATAGAGGGGACGAGGCGGAGCGGGAGTTCACAAGCAAAGAGTATGGGGAGGTGGGCAGGCAGGAGGAGGCTGTACATGCTAATAGCGGGAGCGGAGCAGCACTTCACAAGCAAAGGCGAGGTGGGCGGTGAGAGGAGGAGTTATAAAATAAAAAGACTCATGAGAGTAAAGTCAACATGTCGACTTTTGTTCTCAACATATAGTTTTTTTCTTCACGTGGCCCTAATATGCTTCTGTAGTTTTGTTAAAGTGACCCATCTGCCATTCCTTTTTGTACATATCTTGCCCTGCCGAGTGCAAGTGTGCATTGGATATCCAACAGGCTCTTATTTTCCCACTGAAAAGTCTTATTCTTAGGTACTTTTAATTTTTCCAAACGCTTTACCAAGCGTGAGCAAAAAATGTGTTCAGAAAACAACACTGCTGAGTTATTTCAGAAAAGAGCGCCACAAACTATTGAAGACGCTCCAACTCCTCATGTGGCAATTTCAGACAAAGACATTGCAGCAGCTGGTCCATCAGGGAAATCTCTTTAGCACACACTCTGCCAATTGATCAATCTAAGCATCGCTTATCTGGCGTAAACAAACAATGGTTTAAAGATTTTGATTGGCTACTGGTCAAAGAACGTCGTATGTGGTGCTCATTGTGCATGAAATATTCAAACAAACATCTCCTAAAGATGGAGTTACCTTGGGTAAATGTGCCATGCACAAGAATTTGAAAGAGAAAGCTTGCAGGACCATGAAAATTGAAGATCGGTATCTGTGTTAAATAACTTACAGAGAGATGCCTTTGTGGGAGCTTTAAGATCCATGCATTGTTTGGCAAAAATGAGTTGAAACATACAATGTTGTTTGAAAAGCTGTTGGAACACTGCAAAAGCGGGTTGTTCCTTTACTAGGAAGAAAACAAAATAAATATTTAACTGAAGACACCTGCATATGCAAGTTGGCTTTGAAGAATATTTCTTAATTGTTTTCATTGTTTTCTCTTTTCTTCCGACAGTGACAATACTTGTGCCCTTGGTTTATGTCATAACAATTGTTATTTAAAATTTTTGCTAGGGTTGCAGGATCCTGAATTGGATACTTCTTAAATTTAATAAAAATATTCTGGCACAAGTGTCAAACCTTAAAAAGGAAGTCATATTGAGCACTAGAAAATAATGAATAATTAACTAACCACCAAATTTACCCGTCCTGCCCACCTGGCTACTTTTTCATGCCACCCGGCTGGAAAAAGTTCTGGGAGAACATTGCGTGTATTAAAACACATTGGCTGTCATTTATGAATGATCACAGATATAAATCTGATCATTGGCCATACTTGATTGTAGGTGATATGAGCTCATTGTGTTCGGTCCCATTGTAACACTATGGATATCACAGTGGGACGGTAGTAGACGGTTACATTTTGACCTGTTTAGGGATTTTAAAGGCTTGAGGAAGTTTCAGAGTGAGCCCTATAAATAGTGACACGGTCTTTTGAGACTTCCTTACTTATTTTATCCTGTGCACACACTCTGTGTACATTTAATGGCATTTATCTGATTTGAAAGGCTTTGGTCAACATGACATTTTATTAGCTTTATGACATTTGATCCTGTACATGCAGAAAAAACTAATCTGTTGATAGCACTTATGAAAAGTGACATTTTAATAGTCCTGTCAAATGAATTCAGATTTCAAATGTCACAGACTACTTTCATTTTCTAAATCTGTCCCTTCTTTACATTAATCTGCACTTTGGGGTTGCCTTTGTAAAGTCAAACATTTCAGTGAAAACTATTATTTTAGAATGTTCAAAGTCTTTGTGTTGTGTTTTCAAGGTGCGTTATAAGCATTCATACGCTGGATACTGTGTATCGTGAATCCATCTGGAATTAACACTTAATTAGAGTAAATATGTCCTCCATTAATGAGACTGCGTCTCTGTCATCATACTTTTCAGATGCCTTTATCATATCCTACCCTGTTATTACTAATGGACAATCTGTTGGCATTAAAACTCAAGAAACGACACACGTCCGTTTGCTAATTCATCTTTAGCGTTAAAGTAAGCTGCTTTAATGGCCACACAGCTCTGCATCTTCTGTTCTGTGCTGCTATTAATGCGATGCATGTCATATCATTAGAGTGCTCTACCTCCTGTTTCAGTGTAGCGTCATCAGCAGAGCCACGAATGTCCGGCTAATGGAGGTGCTTTGAAATACTAGCTTATTTTATTTTCAGAGTGAACATTCAGAGTATATCATTTTCTCAGCATTGACGATTAGCCACGAGTTCTGATGTGGCCTGTTGGATTGACGCTTGCTGGCTGTAACTGTAGCTCTCGCTGTCTCTGTGGAGTTTTCTTGTTGCACCAGTCAGCATACCTGCAGTGCCATCACCCCAAGTACTCAGGTTTTCCTCAGCTCACATTAGGGCTTTCAAATTAGCTAAATAATCAAATCTGAGTAGTATTTATTTATATATATATATATATATATTTTACACACAAACCTTCTTCTTGTGACCTTTATTATACTAATAAACAGTAACAAATAAATGTCCTTGCAGTACTCAGGCAGCTGTTATTCAAATCCATGTCACAATATGTTTGCTGCGAGGAGCCAGCCAAGTGCTGCACGACCCACTCAACGTTGTCATAAGCACTTTGTAAATTCCAGAGGCACCACAACTGAAAATAGTAAAACACAGTAGCAATAATATGGTGGAGTGAGTGGCCAGTGACTGTGGTTCATAAGCTCCTTTCATTGGCTACTTTAATAACTTAATGTCCTGAAAAGATGTTGGTGAATGTGGGCCAGTTAGTAAGAACATGACTGGGCAAGAGTAGCGTAGAGAACTAAAAGAAGCGGGTTAGGTGGGTTTTTATTTTCAAGGTGTTGAGTGGGCAGTGGCATTCAGAATAAAAGGTCTGTCAGCATCTGTGGACTTGGTCACAAAGGAGCTGCTTTTGAGGTAGCTGGATCAGTATGGTATGAAGTTGTGTCCAGTCAGGGTTAGCATAGTTTACTTTTTTTTTTCTCGCTTATGGTTGCAGCAGTATTTTAATACAGGTGGTCTGAATGGTTTTAATTACGGCTCTTTGTTTTAGGCATTATGTGTCTAAATAGCAGTTGCATAAGATAGAGACTAATTACAGTGATCTCGCATACTTGAAAGCCCAAACAGCACGTATTGATTTTTGATTATTTGCTTTTCTCTGTCTCTCTCTCTGACATTCTCTGCTCTGATGGAGGGGTGTGAGCAGAGGGCTGTTTACACAGAGGAATAATGGACGCTCATCTAAAATGCTGAAAGAATACCTTCACATTGCTGCCTTCAGTAGCTGCTTTGTCCGGCGGTGCCTCGCATACTTGAAAGCCCAACAGCACGTATTGATTTTTGATTGTTTGCTTTTCTCTCTCTGCCTCTCTCTCTGAGGTGCACTTTGAAGAGGAAGATATGTTTGCATTCTTTTAATTGTGAGACGGAACTGTCATCTCTGTCTTATCATGGAGCACAGTTTAAACATTTGACTAAAGGGTGTTATTTCATGTCTAGAGGGCTCTAATAATGTTAGAAAATGTTATTTAGAAGGTCGTAAACAGGTTTTCTATGCTCCAACTGCGAAAATATTCGATTTATAAATAAAGAATCCTACTTTGTGAAAATTCATTTATCGTGGTTGAGTCTGGAACGGATTAACCGGGATAAACAGTATTGACTGTATATGGTTCCTTAAAGTGGGGATTCTAAAGTTTTGTGATAAAAGGAAAAAAAATCTGAATTATGACTTATTTTCTGTTTGTCTTATTGAGAAGGCTTTAGCCTTAAATAACAGTCAGGGACATCCTGTTTACGAATAAATGAGACAGAATCAGATATAAAATAATAATTTTTCTGTACTGGAAAAGCATTTAGAAAAACTGCTTCAAGTGCACTTGTGGGACTGAGGAAGAAAGAAATAATGTAATAGCTTTATATTGGCTGATAATGCATACATAAGATTAATTTAAATACAGTAAAACAAAGAAGCTCCAAATTGATTATCATAAATGGAACCTAACGTGTCTGGCTGATAACCTCATCATTAAACTGGGGCCAGTTGACAGTGGAGAAGAGGAAAACTAAAGTTGAATCAGCAGAATTAATGGGGAAAATAAACTGGGACGTCAATGACCAGCCATAAAGGACAAAGTCAGACACGACTGCAGTCCTGGAGACATCGGGCAACTGGCGCCCACCCTCTCCTAGTCATTCTACAAGAAGGTTTGTGCTGGCAGAGTCTTATAAGAAACTGTCCTGTGAGGGTCAGGGGAATAGTTGGGGCTCCAACCTGCAGACCTCCGCTTAATGTGATGCTTCTCAAAATTGGGGGTTATGGGCTGGGGGAACAAAAGCAATTTTCAACCAAAGTGCAGCGCTTCTGCAAATTGAGGTTTTGCTGCCCTCTTGTGGGCAAAGTTAACAGCTCAGTCTGTGCTGGTTAAAATAACACCTCTGGGTGTCTCAGCTCCGCTTTTGTGCTGGTGAGGCAGAAGAGGTGGAATTTGTGTAGAAATGTTAGTCGCCTTCCAGCTGCTGCTTTTCTACTCTATGGAGGGAAATGGAGTTTGAGTAAAACAATGTTGCTCCCCCTTATTACACCCTTGTTTGATCCTGAAGTAAATCCACATAAGACTGTCCTGTGGCAGCTGCTAGTTCTCCAAATATTTTAAAGTATACCACATTGGCAACCCTAGTGTATATAATGATTAGTGAGTGCCAGTTAAGTCATCTATACTAATAAAAGGCAAAGCCCTCACTGACTGACTGACTCATTACTAATTCTCCAACTTCCGTGTAGGTAGAAGGCTGAAATTTGGCAGACTCATTCCTTACAGCTTCCTTACAAAAGTTGGGCAGGTTTCATTTGAAATTCTACGCCAGAACGGTCATAACTGGAAGGTATTTTTCTCCATGTACTGTAATGGAGTTGAGCTCGAAAGCCGTGGGGGGAGTTTCGTGACATCATCACGCCGCCCACGTAATCACGCGTGAACTGACTGTCAACGCAGTATGTAGAAAACCAGGAAGAGCTCCAAAAAGCACTGAAGAAAACATGCATTATATAATTGAGAAGGCAGCGAAACAATAAGAAGCAAGCGACGACATATACAACCATATTCATGAGTGCTGCTACTTTGAAACAAAGCACGGTGTAAAACTAAAGTTTAAATTAAGTTCATAGACACGCTGCGCTGCCGCTTGTCATGCCCACGGGTAATGCGGGATACAAGTTTAATGAGAGGGGCGAGGATATAAACGAGTTTTGATCGCTTTGTAACTAAGTTAAAATTGTAGGTGAAGGGGTGTGGTTATGCAAATTCTGAGAGACTGTGTTTGTGGGGATTGACAGTTAAGGTGGGTGGTGGAGTCTCGTCATCATCTCCCCTCCCATTCACCTCATTTCGCTCTGAGCTGAGCTCCGCGGCTAACGCGGCGTCTTACAGAAATGACTTTGTGACGCTGCCACCAAATACTCACAGAAAAATCCACAAGTTAATACACACGCTGTCTCTAGAGTTTCACCACACTGAATCCTCCAGGCACTACTTACAAAAGGTCACATTGACAATCGTGTTACGTTATTTTTAAAACCTTTCCTTTTCTTAGCACAAGCACAGCTGAGAAGCTTGATGCATGTGCTCCATAACGTTAAAAATAATGCATTTAATCACACTTTGCATTACAAGCAAAGGGAGCTTTGTCAATGCATGATTTCCTGGTACACGGATTACATTGATCAGCGCTTCCCGATTCATTTTACCCTCGCACCCCCTTGGTTTGAGAAGAAGTATGAAAAATCTGAGGTTAACACAGAAAAACAGATCACCAATTCAAGCTTTATGAATAATCGATTCACCATCAATAATTGTTTTGGTAAAGCCATATTCAGTGTAATCCTCCTTCCATTTTATAATTTTTCCGCCACTAGCCATGATTAAATGAACGGTAAAAAGTAAGAGCGGCGAGGTGACTCATTCAGGCAGGCAGGCTGTAAAATTGTCTCGAGCACTAGCCTGAGAGTAATGCTACCACTATTCTGACCTAGCTAAAGGCAGATGATAAAAGGATAGGCCAATATCACACCTTAATAAATTTCCGTATTGCCTTTATTCTAATAAAACAATCCCTTAATATCAATACATTTATAGGTCACTGCACACCATAGTCCATATTTATCCTTGCAGTCCCTTCAAATAAACAACAAATAGAAAAACAATCCCTTAAACATGGATCGCCCCACCGAACCTAAGTAACCCTTAATTTGCAGCGACACACACATATACATGTATCTACACATGAACAGTTTTCATCCCCAATTCCTGTTCAGAGATAATAAATAGGTCATAGATAGTCCATTGTAATACTCCCACAATGGCGGCGAGCTGATGAGGAGTCCTGAAAATAGCGGACTATATAACCAATCTCCTTTTCGTCATAAAAGACATACAGTCAGACTTGCGCCATGATTACAGTATATTAAGTCCGTTTTGATAGCTCAGCGAGTCCGTAAGTAATAGCGAACGATCGATTCCCAGGTACTAAAGTGAAGACCATCCACCTTCAGACAGGACTGATAGGAACTCCTAGGCTTTTCTCATGGCCAGAGCAGAAGCTGATCTGCCTTTTCTGTTATCCGATGTTCTTCTTTCTCCTTCTTTCTCCTTCCTTCTCCTTCTTCAAAGGCGGCGCTTTATGCAAATGAATCCCGAACCAACCAGAAGTTCCACCTCTGGGATACCGCTGTCAATCTCTGTCAGAAGACTATTCTCCCCAACAACCGATCGACAGCAGAAAACATTATCTTTATGTGGCAGCGCCTCAAGTCGACAGCTCAATAGCTCGAATTTGGGTATAAGTAGGTTCTATTTAGTCGCCAGAAATATCTTTGGTAGGAATGGAAGTTGAATTTAGTCTTTAAATTTCTATGGTAAAGAAAAGTTATGCAATGATGACTAAATTTAACTATATAAAGTCAAAACTTGTATATATAAAGTCACTGTCGGAATATATAAAGTCAAAACTTGAATATATAAAGTCAGCGTTGGAATATATAAAGTAAGCACTGGAATATTCATCCATTTTTCAACCCGTTGAATCCGACCACAGGGTCACGGGGTCTGCTGGAGCCAATCCCAGACAACACTGGGCAAGGCAGGAACCAATCCTGGGCAGGGCACATGCATCATTTTCAAAACATTAACCAAACAGTTTTTTTTAATTTATTTTTCTGAATACGTTTTTGTTAACTTACTTCAGTTCAGAGTCATTTCAATCAATATATTTTGACTTTGACTTTATATATTCAGGAATTAGTTTATAAATTCTGGCCGACTTTATATATTCAGAAAATCAATGTATTTGCCTGTTTGGCACCCCATAGTATATGTGCGTGTATATATGTACATGTATGTATTTGTATATATATATATATATATATATATATATATATATATATATATACACACACTGCTCACAAAAATTAAAGGAACACTTTAAAGAAACACATTAGATACATCCATTAGATAGACACCCTAAAATCAGAGTGAAATGAAGATGTGGCAGGCTAGTCCATTTTTCAAAAACTTAATTTCTGCTACTCAAAATGCTTTTCAGTATCTTGTGTGGCCCCCACGAGCTTGTATGCATGCTTGACAATCGTCGGGGCATGCTCCTAATGAGACGACGGATGGTGTCTTGTGGCATTTCCTCCCAGATCTGTATGAGGGCATCCCTGAGCTGTTGTACAGTCTGAGGAGCAACCTGGCGCCTAATGGACCCGAAACATAATGTCCCACAGATGTTCTATTGGGTTTAAGTCAGGGGATCGTGAAGGCCATTCAATTGTTTCAATTCCTTCATCCTCCAGGTACTGCCTGCATACTCTTGCCACATGAGGCCGGGCATTGTCGTGCATTAGGAGGAAACCAGGACCTACTGCACCAGCATAGGGTCTGACAATGGGTCCAAGGATTTCATCCTGATACCTAATGGCAGTCAAGGTGCCGTTGTCTAGCCTGTAGAGGTCTGTGAGTCGCTCCATGGATATGCCTCCAAGATCATCACTGACCCACCACCAAACCAGTCATGCTAAGCGATGTTACAGGCAGCATAATATTCTCCACGGCTTCTCCTGACCCTTTCACGTCTTTCACATATACTCAGGGTGAACCTGTTCACATCTGTGAAAAGCACAGGGCGCCAGTGGTGGACCTGCCAATTCTGGTATTCTATGGCAAATGCCAATTGAGCTCCCGGTGCTGTGCAGTGAGCACAGGCGCAGTAGACATTTGGGCCCCAGGCAACCCTCATGAAGTCTGTTTCTGATTGTTTGGTCAGAGACATTCACACCAGTGGCCTGTTGGAGGTCATTTTGTAGGGCTCTGGCAGTGCTCATCCTGTTCCTCCTTGCCCAAAGGAGCAGATACTGGTTCTGCTGATGGGTTATGGACCTTCTATGGCTCTCCTAGAGTTACTGCTTGTCTCCTAGAATCTCCTCCATGCCCTTGAGACTGTGCAGGGAGACACAGCAAACCTTCTGGCAATGACACGTATTGATGTGCCATCCTGGAGAAGTTGGACTACCTGTGCAACCTCTGTAGGGTCCAGGTATCACCTCGTGCTACCAGTAGTGACACTGACTGTAGCCAAATGCAAAACTAGTGAAGAAACAGTCAGAAAAGATGAGGAGGAAAAATGTCAGTGGCCTCCACCTGTTAAACCATTCCTGTTTTGGGGTCATCTCATTGTTGCCCCTCTAGTGCATCTGTTGTTAATTTCATTAACACCACAGCAGCTGAAACTGATTAACAACCCCTCTGCTACTTAACTGACCAGATTAACATCCCAGAAGTTTCATTGACTTTATGCTATACTCTCATTAAAAGTGTTCCTTTAATTCTTTTGAGCAGTATATATACATATTTATATATATATGCCAGCAACACTCATAACAATAACAAAACAATTACATTGTCAATCATGTTACGTTATTATTAAAATGTTTCCTTTTCTTTTTACTTCTCCGCTCTGCACGGGTATTTTACTATATATATATTTATATATATATATATATATATATAGATATATAGATATATGTGGCACCGGCGGGCGCCCAGGAGGACCAGAGGAGGCTTGTACCTCCTCCAGAATGCGAGGGTGTTCGCCTGGTTACACTGGTGGCCTCGGGTAGGGGCATGGAAGCCCAGCCCTGTAGGGGCCAATGGCCACTGCCGAGCGCGCCACTTCCAGACCATCATCTGCCACATCCGGCCGAGGCAGGAGCCCGGGGCAGGAGGACCGGAGGAGGGCCTGTACCTCCACCAGACCACGAGGGGTGTCCGCCCTGGTTACGCGTAGGGGGCCTTGGGTAGGGAGCATGGAAGCCCAGCCCTGTAGGGGCCCGTGGCCACCGCCAGGTTGCGGCCGCTGCCCGATCAGCCCTGGAGCCCAGCATTTCCGCCACACCAGGAAGTGCTGGGGGAAGACGACAGGGTACACCGGGCGGCCCAGTGCGCAGCTGGCAATTCCGCCACAGGGGCCTCCCTCCAGTCATTGGCGAGTCGGGAGGAAGCAAGCGGAGCTGGAGTGAGGGCGGGGCGGCCAGGAGAATGGCAAAGGGCTGTGTGACCTGGACTTTGGGGAATTGGTGCTGGAGGCACTGGGGTTGTGAGTGCATGAACATTGTAAAATAGTGTAAATAAGCGGTGTGTTGGGTGAAAACAAAGATGTCCGTCTGTCTGTGTCCGCCACCGTTCACAATAGATATGACAGCAACACTCATATCAATGACAAAACAATTACATTGACAATCATGTTACGTTATTTAAAAATTTTTCCTTTTCTTTTCATAACTTCTTTAACACACTACTTCTCGCTCTTGCGTGTGTATTCTGCTAGTTATTAATTGAATTGAAAGTGCAGCAAACTGAAAATTATATTCAAGAAGAAAAAGAAACATAAGTGGATTTATTAAGTCTGCTAAGTAAATTAAAAGAATAAATTGGTGTAATTGTGTAGTTTTGCCTCTTCATTCCTTTAAGAATCGTTTCATACCGGTGGTGTCCTGCTGCATGACTGCTGTTCTCTTATTCTTTTGTAGCTGTTCCTCCACGACCCCCACCTGTGTTGAGGCCTGCTTTTGTACCTCATATTCTACAAAGAACAGGTAAGACTGGGCATCCAGTGGACTTTAAAGAGGCAGCCAACCTGCTGAGCAAGTCATTTAACCTTTTAGTCCTCCAACTCTAAACTACATATCAACAGTCATACTGTGTAAGTGTGCCAATAAAGTGCCTTAGGATGGAACCAATAATAAGAAAAGCTGCTAAATAAAATAAAATGGTTGTTTGGTTTAACAGATTAGCTGATTGCATCAAGTAGTAATACATTAAGGTATTGGTAGAGAGGCGTTTCTGTTTTATGTTATGTCCAAAATACACAGTGCATTTGACTGGATCGATTCCTGCCGTTAACAGCTGTTTTGTGTTTGGGATGTGGTTCTCCCTGCGCACAAGACAAAGTCCTCCACAAGCTTCCTGTATTCCGACTCTTCTCCATTATTAATGCAGTCTGTGATGGAGGAATCATCTGAAAATGTCTGTAGGTGACAAGTGCTGGTGTCATACTGGAAGTCTGTTGTGAAGACAGTGAACAGGACAGGGGCAGCATTCACTGTTAAAACATTAGAACTTTGAAGGACAGTACAATTAGTTACAGGCCCTTAACAACCAAAAATTAACAAAGGGTAAAAGATACAATTTTGACATCTCTTGACTTGGAAACTTCTGCCCATGAAAGATATTTCAGACAGCACTTGCTTATTTGCACACCATTTTTAAGTATGTGATATCACTTTATTGGTTTGACGCTAATTTTGAATTCTTTGCAGTTTACTTTGTTTCCACCCATGTTAAAATCTTGTGAAGCTCTATTCTGTCATTTGATTTGAGGACCTCGCTAAAGCGAATCTTTGTGATATTTATTTTCCTTTTGTGCTTTCTGCAGGCGCATATCGAATGCCAATGATACAGGGTCCTCCTCCCCTCCGATGGTGGCACCCCAATGCCCCGACCGCCACCACCCCCACCCATAATGGTGGGACCTCCGATACCAGGATCACCTCCACATCACATGGGCCACATGAACCCTTTGACTCGGTAAAGTTTAAACTTTATATGTCCTCTTGAGGACCTCTTTAAAAGTAACTTGAAAAAAAATCTAAACTGAAAAAATTTCCTTTAATTACAGATCAGTTTTGGGCAAAAATGTCACTAGATAAGAGGACTGCATATGATTTGAGATCCTTTTATGCTTTTAAGTCTCTGCTTTCTTATTGTAGCCAGTTTTAAAAGTTAAATATTTGCTGTGAATGTTGTTGTCTAATTTTTGAATAACCTAAATTACGTTGCTTCTGCACCTGTAGAATATTTAGCAAATGTCGTCTCGAGTGGCGTTTTCTATTCCTTTCTCAGGCAGATCGGACCCGATGCCCCCAATGGTTCCTGTTCCCAGGCCAGTGGTGCAGCCTCCACCAAAGCTCACACCAGCGGTAATCCAGGTGGCTCCCACCGTGTATACAGCCCACAGCTCAAGAAGAAAATGGAGCCTCGCATCCTAACACACAGAACACGACTGGTAGGTTGCAGATGGTCTACAATGGTAGAGATGATTAAAGCTTAATAAAAAGCACTTTCTCTAGAATGTATTTTCCTGTGATGTTTGTTTTAGGATCAGCTGGCGTCCTCAGTTGTAGAACAGGCAACTGCAGCCATAACAACAAATGCCATGCTAATGGAAGAAAATGACTTCGTCAGCAGGTTTGGTTGTGATTGGCCCCAGTATGCCCGAGCTGGAGCGCTACATGCGAGGTAAGAGGACATTTGGGAAAGATGTGTTAAATGTTTTTGCCTTCTTTCTTGTTAAGTAAACTCTATCATTAATTATCTCCCAAGATTGATAACTGCTGCTCTTTAAATTCTCTTGAGAAATCAGGGTACCTGTAAGTGGTAAGTTTTGGAAGGTGGAGGTGTTGTTCCATTTAAAGGACTATTTGCAGTTCTGCTTGTTGGGGGTCTTTCACTGTCCTCCCCAACCCTTCATCAACTTCATATGGAGAAAAATTGATGATAAGGTTTTGATTTATGGAGTTCCTCAGAGAGAGCTTGCACTAATAAAGAATTAAGTAATAGTAAATCATTGTTTAATGAAACAATATTTTTACAAAAATACAAGTTTTGAGTTAAATTATAATAAAAATGAATACTTTAAATTGGATTCTGTTCACAAAGGCATGCTCTCAAAAAACTGAATCTCAATCATGATAAATGTACCCACAAAAGGCATACATAACACATTTTGAAAGTTGAATCCACATTTATTTGGGCCCTTGAAAGTTTCGTACTTATAGACATATAACACAGAAACTTCGGAATCCAGATCATTTTCCACAACTTTCAAATGACATCATACTGATATTCTGTTTTGAATTGTGATTTAGTAGAATGTCATTCAAAAAGTGTAGATTTGATGTCCAGTAGTACATACAGAAAGCAACTGTCAAAGAGGTGTTAGATTGATTGATGACTTTAAGCCCGTCCCAAATATGATTAGCGACTTTAAGCCCCACCCCAAATATGAAAATATGATTTATGAAAATATAAAAATATGAAAATATAATTTATGTAAATATGAAAATATGAGCATATACAAATATGAAACTGTAAAGTATGAAAATGTATTTATCTATAATAATAAAGGCAAAGCCCTCACTCACTCACTCACTCACTCACTCATCACTAATTCTCCAACTTCCCATGTAGGTAGAAGGCTGACCCCATCTTAACGAAATTTGGTAGGTGGCTTCCCTCGCTAACCAAAACCGATGTACATTACTTATTTGGTGGTATGGCCACTGTCGGCCGCCATATTGAATTTTCCAAGCGTCACTAATTCTCCAACTTCCCGTGTAGGTAGAAGGCTGAAATTTGGAAGGCTCATTCCTTACAGCTTACTTACAAAAGGTAAGCAGGTTTCATTCGAAATTCTACACGTAACAGTCATACGGTCAACAGCGTCCGCCATGTTGAACTTTCTTATTTATGGCCCCATCTTCACGAAATTTGGTGGCGGCTTCCCAGTGCTAACGAAACCAATGTACGTACTTATTTCAGTGAGTATGGCGCCATCGCGGCCATATATTGAACTTTTCAACAGTCTTTGTTACTTATAGGCCCATCTTCAAGAAATTTGGTACTCGGGTTCCCAACGCTAACTGAATCTTACTTACGTACATATATACATCCATAGCCTGCACCTCGGTCACCCGCGTTGTTGGCTGCCTGCCTATATAAGGCCATCCGTCGCTCCGGTCTCTACATTCCCTTTCTTGCCGCCCACGGGATTCACGTCTCCTGCTGATAACTACAGCCTTTTTATTTAATCCACGGCTCTCCGCTGTTTTATTGTTTGTTTATTACAATTATAGTTATTCTGTAGGTATTTTACACTTCCTTTACATTGCTCAGGTACCCATTTCCTTTATCATTCCAACCCCATTACCATGTCTATCGAGGTGATCACCATCGATCAAGAACTGTCACTTACTGAGTGGTTTCCATGCCGAGATGGCACCTACCTTTTCCATTCTCTTTGTTACATATTGCACGGCCATATCAGGCTCACTCTTGATATCGGAGGAACATTCTGTCCTATGTATTGAATGACTGGGACAGGTTCAAGGTGTGGACTGATGACGGTACAGGAGATAATTAGACTACAGGAGCACTAGAAGAGTGAAATGCTTAAGCCCTTCACCTATGGATCTGCATGTGAGTTGATGGCTGCCGCTGAATTGTTGGTTGTCTTTCAAGTGTATCGAAATGGCCAAATATTTTACACCTTTGGACAACTGCCAATGCCTCTTAAACATCTTAGATTGACAGGTGACGATTTCAGTAGTGGACACTTTGATGTTTATGAATGTTTAAACTCTCAAAAGCTGGATGTGATTTTATCAATGAAACGGTTGTGTGCTAGCGATTGACAGATGCGAATGTCTCTTCAACACAAGTCCTACAAATACTGTCGTAATTGAAACAAACCATGAAACTCAAACCCGATTATGACAGCAGCAATCCAAGCTGTGAGATTTCAGACAAGATTACTGTTCACATGGCCAACTATGCGTTACATGCTCAAGAGTAAGCTCAGCGCACAGCTTCGTATATTACAACCGGAGGCCAAACTGACAACATGGTATACAAAGAGATCCTTAACAAATAATTATTGGTATATTTTCCCTCAGTTTAAAAAGGTTTAATTTTCTTCTTAATAAAACTTTTAAGGCAGTACTTAGCCACTGCAAAGCTGGTATTTTATATATATATATATATATATATATATATATATATATATATATATATATATAGATATAGATATAGATATAGATATAGATATAGATATAGATATAGATATAGATATAATGTGTGTGTGTGTATGTGTATATATATATATATATAGATATAGATACTGTATATATAATGTGTGTGTGTGTGTATGTATATATGTATGTATGTATGTGTGTATATATATATATATATATATATGATAGCAACACTCATAACAGTGACAAAACAATTACATTGACAATCATGTTACATTATTTTCAAGATGTTTCCTTTTCTTTTCATTACTTCTTTACATACTACTTCATGCTGTGAAGCGGGTATTTTGCTAGTAAGCTATAAACTTAGGACACGTGGGTTTATTTTATAAACACTAGGTTCAAAATTAATATTAAGAAATTAAATATACACTTATCTTTCAGTCATAGCTATGTCTATGTGTAACTTTCGAAAATATTCACAAACCCGTGCTTATAAACTAACGACACACACATCCTCATTTTATAAACACTAGATTAAAAATTAATGTTCACTTGTCTTACGTCATAGCTTTGCCTATGTGCAACTTTCTAAAACTCACGACAGTCGGTTTCATTTTATAAGCTAGATTCAAAACTAATAGTATGAAAAATAATTATACATTTATCTTGCCTGTAATACATAGCCAAAAATTTGTGTAACTTTCTAAATACAAAATAAATATTCATTTCTCATGCCTGTGTGCATCTTTTTAAATTTCATGCATATGTTATTCTCACCCAATTCAAAACATTTAACAGCTAAAACGCATGCCAATTGTTTTAAGCCTTAGCAATTTTAATTACATTCCCAGAGGTAGTTGCCAAGCGCACCCATAAGAAGTTGTGCGCCTTTCTGGTTTTATGATGAGCCCCCGGCATAAGCGCTAAAAATGCATACCTGGGGCCTCATGTATACGCGCATGAACTCGACTATAACATGGCGTAAGCACAAAAGCGAAATGTGTTTACGCACGGAAAATCCAGATGCAGGAATCTGTGCGTACTCCAACTTCCACGTTCTTCTGCTCCATAAATGCTGATCAGCGTGAAAAGTAACGCTTCGTACACACGCATTATGTAACACCCCAAATCCTCCCAGAATTACGCCTATTTGAATATGCAAATAAATATAAATCGCCTAAGCGCAGCCTTCTGTGAAAAGACAATGGGAAAAGCACGGGGAAACATAAATTTCAGCGAATACCAAGTGGAAGCAAAGGAAAAACATACTATTTGTTCAAATAAACCGTGGAATAATCAACAAAGGAAGTTGATCGAGTGACATAGCGTGTTGGAGAAACTTGAAAGCTCACATTCACAAAGTCGCACAGTGCGGAAATAAAAAGAAGTCACATATGAAAGTCGCCGTGGAAAGCCGAGTTGTAAGCCCACTGTCTGAGTGTCATATGAAAGCTTATTAGGGTACAGAGAAAAAAGGCACGGTGGGGAAAAAGCACAAAATGTCAACTTCAATCTCGACATTTCCACTTTAATCACGTAGTTTATTTTGTCATTAAAGTAGAACATCATAAAATTCATCTTAAAATCGTTTAATTAACCAGTTTCTCAAATCACATCGTAATTAAAGTAGCACGTTAAATGCTTTGTTTTGTATTTGATCTTCTACTGTGTGCTCTGTGTGTGTGAATCACTACTTGCTTCTTAAACCGGCTCTCTTCCTCCAACTGGACACAGAATCCATTACATTTGTGATATTACAGCTCTCTGAATAATTAAAATACTGAGATGTATATCGTGATGTCATTTTCATGATGATAGGAGTTAAAGCACGTTATTAAACATGTTTCACTTCGATGAAATAATTTATTGCAGCACTGTTTATCTTTCTGTTTTATATTCAATATATATTGGCGTAGCCGTCTGCAGTCAGTGCTTTTCTTTCCCCAAGTAACGATCGCCATACAATCAGCTCTGTAATAGACGTTAAGCCTATCTGTAAGCTTAGCGCCGATTCTTCAAAGCGTTTAAGAACATTGAAATATCTTCATAGTACATGTTTAATTATTCTATCCTTCATGCCAGTCCCAGTGAAGAATATAGATTATTTAAATGAAGTTAAAGTTTTATCTGTATAATTTAACAAACATATTTTGCTGCATTTCATCTTAATAATGATATCGTCATCATATGTAAATACGCTTATAAAGTGGCTCAGGTTGTGCGATATTATAACTGTAGTGTAAGTTTACAGTGAGGTGATTGTACTTATAAGTCCTAACAGTTCTACAAGGAGCACTTGATTAGCTGCATTTAAAGTTCTTGGGATTAAACTGTTTTGAACCGCGAGGTCCGTACAGGAAAGGCTTTGAAACGCTTTTGCCGTGGCAGAGACAGTGTGTGCTTAATGCAGATACCGATAATTCTCTTTCCGATCAGCTGCTGCTGTGATTCACACTCAGATACAGTGATATAAATACTCCGAGTGGTGCAGTGAGAGAAATATTGAAAAGATGATCCGCTGTGGCAACTCCTAACGGGAGGAGCTGAAAGAAGTAGAAGGAGAAGTGAGAGTAACAACACTAAAGCAGTTATGGTATTTGGAATACTATGGCTGTTCCCTGGACCATTATATTGTTACAAGTTAATTACAATCAGATGCATTACACTAATAAACAATATGCGGTTAGTTTCTGTGTATTTATAAAGCAGCGTCAAGAAAATAATGAGTAACCACACAGGAACAGTAGCACTGCTTTGACGCTGGATGCCGCCAGTCTGCAAAACCGAGCTGAGAACTGCGTGCGACAAGGCATGAGGTACCATGGAAAAGTGCGTGGCTTTACGCCAAGTGTAGGTTTATACATCGCGATTTGAACGTGGAAAAGTTCTTACGAATACATTTCTGCGTGCAGCGCACCATTTATACATGAGGCCCCTGGTGTTTTAAGCTTTATCAATAAGACAACCAGACCTTTTCAACAATTATGTCCCCACAGAGGAGGCGCTTTCTGTTTTCATGTTATCAATTAACAAAAGTCTTAATCTAATTTAAGCGTGTTCTATTTTTATATCATAAAGTAAAATACTTATTCTCACCCGAATCAAAGCAATTAAGAAAATATACACTCCTTCTGATTTTTACTAAAATTCTTAATCACAAGACTGTTTTTAAAAAGCTATAAAGGTCAAAAAAGACTTTTTACATTCCTATGGTCTAAGAACAAAGTTATTAAATGAAATATTTTCCACTAATGACTCTCTCTTATATTCACAATGATCTTTACAAGCTCGCAAAAAAAGTTATTAAAATGGTTCTGCTGTCTATGGAACTTGATGAAAAGTTGTCTATATACCGAGTACAAACCTGGCTCTTTTCGCGGTATTTTAGCAGCGTTAATCATGTAAATGTCAAAATAGACTTTACTTCACATTTACGTGGCGATGTAAGAAACGGGTTCCACGATAAAACGCCTGCATTAAACACGGCAATCTCTCGGTAAAACATAAAGTATTTGTTTAGATGTGAACCTTACGCTGTGTGCGTTTGAATGAGGCTTCTTTGCCGCTAGAAAGGTTCACCGCCTTAGAGCGTGAACATCAACAACTTCGGCACCTATGAGCTTTCTGACAAATGTCCTGCATGTTTGGCTCCACCTTCCAAAGGCGTTACAGAGCCCTATGTGCTACATAAAGTGTTCTGCAGAGGTGTTACTACAATAACTATTCAAGCATTCCAAGTGTCTCCAAGAGCTTTCCATAAGGTAGACGCGCTTTTCTTCCACAATGGCTGGCATGGCAAAAATACTTTTTTTGGTGTTTGAAAAAGGGCTAAAGGTGTGGGGG
>NW_024380943.1:0-18604 GCF_016835505.1 Polypterus senegalus | reverse complement strand
TCTTTTTTTGAGCCCTACAAAATCAACAGAATAAACTTTTATTAAAATCTGATTTTTTCTAGAGATTGTTTTAGTTTCTACCATTATATGAAAGACTAAGAATTCTAATGAAAACATAAAGGAGGGCAAACAAGTAAACACTGGGAAAAGTTGCTATAGACTAGTTCTATTTGTGCAAGTTTACATGACTGTTCTGCCTTCTGAAATCTGTTAAAAGGAAAAGATCAGGAAAAGCATTAAAACGCCTAAGTGATCTGTTTAGCAGAATAGTAAGTTTTCTGAATATAATAGTACAGTATCAAGTCAATTTTATTCAATTTGTTTTGAAAAATGTTCATACTTACTTTAGTGTTATGCTATCATTCTTCATATCTTTATTAGGAGGTGAACACATTTCAACCAACGGTTTTACTATTGTTTGCAGGAGTAGTGTCTTCTAAAGCTTCTGCTTGTAAAATAAAACCAAGTTTTAAAATGTTATCTCTAGACAAACAAAAAATAACTTAAAACACCAGTAGAAAATTGCTTGTATTCCTGGCTCAAATATATACCTGTATATAAATATGCAAAAACACAGCTGCTTAAAGGTTTCAAAATCTATTGTAGCTCTTTAAATGTGTTACATTTTATTGGGGCATTTCAGTAAATTGAAAGTAATTTTAAATTTGTAAATGTAAGATTGAGGACTTAATATAGTCAATAGGAAAATTACCATTATTATTACTTAACAACTCTGGAAAGACACAAGTCCATTGCTGGGCATGTTATGCACCACAACCACACAGGCCACATTATTGCCAATTGACCTAACCTATATGTCTTTGAAGACTTGGGAACAACACTAGAGAATCTAGGGAAAATCCAAACAAATGATAACACTACAGCATTTACTGCTGCACATCTGTAAAACCAAATTATTATTTATTTTATTCTGCCATTTACCAAGTCAGTATGGATGCTGAAAACCATAAAGTCATGTACTATGTGTTACCACTGAAATTTTAAGTCTGAACAATAATACATTTTTATAGATTCATTCTTTTGTAATTCATGAATGAAGCTAGTCCTACTCATATGACAGCACAATACTTAACTTTGGGAATTTTTGTGCCCATAGTTGGCTCTGAAATATACACTATAAACAACAATTACTAGAAACCTGTAATTCACCTGTTACGAAAAGTTAAATTTCAACACTGTAGAGTATACTACTGTATATAAGTTCGCCTGAAAACTTTGTCATCACCTTTCATAGATTTCTAAGCATACAGTATAGCATGTTGCTTTACTATTTTATTTTTTGCAATGCACAATACTGACAAGGGAGTGCGGGCATCACATGATACAACACAGAAAAACTAGGTATTGCTCTTAAAACTCAAGCACAAAATACAACAGTCCTCACCACCCAAACATCCTGATAGATTTTTGAGTACCATCATGCTACATGCCGGGAGTCTTTGATAACAATTTTGTTTTTCTAGTATATTTGGTTAAACTTGTTCATATGCACAATAACACCAGAATTAGAAAACTAGACAGTTGATAATACTACTGAAGGTAAAATACATTTTAATATAAAAAAAAAACTCTGTTACTTGTGGTGGGCATTTATGTACAAGGATTCAGTAAACCATTGTACCCTGTTAAAGAACCGAATATATTGCATAATCAATGACCAATAGCTTGGGTTAAGTTTCCACAGGAAAAAATTAGTCGCAGAACAGTTTTGTAGAGAACACAGCAAACTGACTCTGCTCATATAGCCTGGTTCCTACCAACAACATGTATCTGAGAGCAATACTTCCCATGCAGCTCAGAATATTTATTCTGATTTGTTTTCATGGATTTTGAACATCTTCAGATGTTAAAATACAGATTTTATTTTGTCTGCTATGTCATTTTGTGTGTATTACTTTAAAGAGCCACAGTTTCTGAACTAGTACAATGTGGCCTCACTACAAATGCATGAAATCCTGCCCATATAAGCCCCTTGTGTTGAACATTACTACAGTGTTACAAGGTTTAGTGACTTCCACACCACTTCAAAGCCATCACCAAATTGACATTAGTCAATGCTGATGCAAAATTGTGAATTGAGGTCCCTATTTTGTGAATAACTGCACAATAATAATTAAATTAACTTGCACCAAATATTGTAATCTGTTTAGTTAGCAAAAAGGTGTCTTTTTGCTTCACTTCTCCTGATACCAACCTAAAACTAACTTATTATTTAAGACGAGGCAAAGGTATTTACAAATAAAAAGCCATGTGCCAACTGCCTTCTCCAGTTGAAAGGATACAGCTAAATTAACATGAGGCTCCACGTTTGAAAGAAAACTTTCCCAACCACCAAATACTGAGGGAGATCAAGCTAAAGTTAGAAAATGGGATATATTAGAAAATGGAACAAACCTTAACAAAACTGATAATGTCATTTCTCAATGCAGTCTCCACCCTTCTCAATGCACTTGCAGCCACCTGGCTAGAAGTGCCTGGATTACAGCAGAATAAAAGGTTTGATCTTGTCCTCGACATCATTTTCACGCTGACACCCTCACACCCAGTGTGGGATATAAACCAGCCTTTATGCAGCTCAAGGATATGCAAGGGGAGACCATACCGACACGTGTTAACGGCACATCCGCTTAAAAATAAAAAATGGCCTTTTTCAAATTTTACAAAATAATTAGTTTAAAGTTTTAATGATTTCATTCACCACTGGCTAACTAAGTAGAAATCATATTCCCCAAAAAGCCTATTTTGGTTGCATTTGAGACCATTTTTGTTGCAATGTGGAGCCCTGATGGGACCACAGGCTGGAGCCCTCAGAGGTTGCTTCTGCTTTTAGGGGTTTAGCATTATCCATTGGTAGTGGCTATGTTCAATGAACTTAAACTGGAGAAACTCTATACAAAACAACCACACCAGTAGTTATAGGCAGGCGCTTCTGTCAAAATCGCAATTAGAGCTGTCAATCATAATGATTAATGACTTTAAGCCCCACCCCTCTGACGTCCACACGGGAAGTCCGCCCACTGACGCAAAGACCGGAAGTCCTGCCCTGTCGCTTCTGATGGCGTCACGTGGAATTCCCGCCCTCCTGAACAAGCTCAGACATGCCGGGCTGCCCCGCCTTTCTCTGGCACAAGCCCAGACAGGCCCCGGGGGTCTGTACTGGACCGGCCCAGACCAGCCCAAAGTCGCTCAGCACCGACCTGAGGATGTTCCTACCCTGACGGCCTAAAGGGACTGCGTCGGCCTCTGGGTCCGAAGCAGCACCTGACGGACGGCCTCCCCAGACATCCCAGTCCCCCGATACTTACCGGCAAGTTCTGAAAGGCCATATACAAAGCCAAGCATTTTGTTCTCATCTTGGCTTCAAAAACCTGCATTTTTCCAGCTCACACACACAGATAACAAACTGTCAGATCAAAGACACGGTCTGAGTCAGGCCGCATTTAACCATAGAGCCCCACACTTCGTCCCCACACCTCCCAGTCCCCACATTTCCCCTGCAAAGCCTAAAAAGCTAAGCATTTTGTTCTATCTACGATTTTAAGATGAGCACACCATTAAAACATCTCATCTTTGCTTCAAACTAAGTCAAGCTGCTTTTTTCCATCTCACACAGATAACAAATTGTGAGATCAAAGACACAGTCTGAGTCAGCAGTGATCAGACCTGTTCCTGGGCCCCGAGGTCAAGGCCCTAGCGGCGGTCTCCCACCACTTCCAGCCACTTCTGAAAGTGCTGTATAAAAGCAAAGCTATTCTTCGGTTCTATCTATGATTTTATATGAACAAGCCATTAAAATATATATCTCATCTTTGCTTTATCACTTACAGGTCCATCCTTTTCCATCTCACAGAAATTCCTCAACCAACATTGAATCAGGTTCCCAGTGACAGACTCTGCAGTAAAACATTCTTAGCAATGAAGCAGCCCGTTTAGCAGACCCCTTGCAAGCAGGTCTGTGTGCTCTGTCTCTCTCTCTGAGCGCAGACACGGGCTGAGACAGCCCTGCTGCAGCATGGAGCCATCGCCTTCACATAGTTGTGTGCGAGCACCCATTCCCGGGGTGAGCCCTGCGAGATCGCCCGCTTGTCAGCAGCTGTCTGTAAACCCCCCTACCCCCCATAATTTCAGCGGGCTCGAGACCGCGAAGACCCTCTGTGGATGGATTTTTTAAAGTTAAGGGATTTTAAAAGATTAGCTTATAAAGTTTGAGATAACTGCTAGTTCAGCCCTTTAAAAATCACACATAGTTAAATAATATGCCGCAGTTCCCTTTTAAATCACGTTTGAGACGTCTAAAAAAATCTAGCCTGGGTTGTATCATTTGTAATTATATTCATTAATATAATTATAATTTGTATAAAAATCGATCTAAAACAAGCCCTTTTTCTATTCAAACTCACCCCACATTTTAAATACAGGTATCTTCAGCTGACCAGGAAACATCTTGTGAAGCAAGCTGCCCGCATGGCTCAGGGGGGGCTGATGGTTCCAGCACGGCCGATTTCACACTTCAGCTAAACCCAGGTTTCCCAGTGGCGGACTCTGCAGTAAAAACAGTTTTACTAATGAAGCCGATTTCCAGAGAAAGCCCAAAGGGAAGACCCAGTCAGCTTTAGCGACCCCTACGAGCAGCCCTCCCTCTCTCTACACAGAAAGTAAAGTCAGGCTTTGCAAGACACCCCAATCAGGAAGGACTCTGTGAGTTCGCTTGCAAACAACTGAGTCCCCGTTGAAGCACCCACCCCGGCTGGGTGACTCTCAGAGAGCTCACGGATGGTAGTCTCAGAATTTGTTAGGATTATGTCGTACAAACCTAAACTTTGATTTATCACCTTAAAGACATGGAGCAGTCTCGTGCTACAACGCCTTGTGTCTCTTTTAACATTTCTGCCTGAAAAAGCTCTCCAATCCTTCCAGTGGCCTCAGGTTTAATAGGGCTTGTACCCAGGCTAATGAACAAGGTCCTGTACATGTCGAGATGCCGGCCCATACCTACCGTCCCTTACACTATATAACATGTTTGGTTATTCATTTTGTATGTATAATATAATGAAGTTTTTTTTAAAGAAACCCCCACACCGCACAAGAGACAGATTCCACGTGTTTTTTAGGATTTGCTGCATCAGTGTTTTTTAGTGTTTTGCTAGCTCATTTCTATCACCTAGGAGCCTTTGGACAAAGGAAACTCTGTAAATACACTTGTGCGTTAAACGGAGATTTATAAGAATGCACAGGAGGCCATAGTGAGGTGTGCTGGTTTAACTATAATCAGGGATGTAAGTAGCCCTTTTTGCCCCTCGGTTCATAGAACTAAAATCATGTTTTAAGATCAGCAGCTTTAGCTCATGCTAGTGACCTCGTAAATGGAAGCCAACCGCCAGCACGCTTGTATAGCTCACAAAATAGCAGAGCTAATTACTCTTTCTTCTTAAACTAATGATCAGATATTCGGTAATTTTATTGAAACACTAAAGCGTTTAGTGAACAAAAATACATGTTCAGTAGCCAAGTAAAATGACCGGTTGCTTTAACATGAAAATAAAGCATCTTTAGAAAATAAAGCATCTAAATGCATCTTTGTAAAGGTCCGATTTTAAAACATTATAAGAAAAACTAGTTTCCAAAAGTGCCCATTTTTCCAACAGTTTTCCTGATTGATCTTTGGAAGCATCAGTGCCTTTCTGATCACATCCACCCCAAACAAAGCATAGAACTTAATTTCTGTCCCTCATTTTAAATGATAATAGCCAGTATAAAGTCCCTAAAGGAACTGAGACATCTGATATCTTCTGTCATATATGTTTTCTTGCCAGCCCAAGTCATTCATATTCTGCTTACAACACAAATGTACGATTATTTTTTTCTCAAATGGCCAGTTCTTTTGCCTGCTAATCATGAAAAAATCAGATTTTATTCTCATGACACTTTATTTGCATATTTTATTATACCTACTTGTATCAACATTTATCTATCTCTATATTTATTTTCTGTATCAGAAGGTAGTTTAAGTTAATTTGTTTTGGGTTCAATGATGTATTTTCATATTTTGACTCTTGTTTTCTTTTTTCACATCTTCAAGTCCCCTTTTGTTACTTTGCCAAAGCGTGGTCAGCCCCAGTTTGAGAGCCACTGTGTAGGGTTTTATTTTGTAAAACACTCTTCAGCATTTCAAGCTAAGTTAGATTCTCTTGTTTATTCAGCCATCCCCCGTGTTCCATTTTGTTATAAATTGTATTTAGTCTCTCTTTATTTACTAAGCATTTTATACGATGATTACAAAACAGTTATCTTGTTCAGGCTTTACTTTAAATCAGCATTTTTCATCAACAGGTTATAAACACTTTGGTACTCAGGGGTCTTTGTATAATACAGCGTTTTAGAAATTCTGTGAACGCTTGGTAATAGCCTTCCATTTTACATCCGTAATGAGCCCTTGAAAATAAGAACGGTTATAGGAGGTTATAGGAACAGGTACACTACAGGGCTGATGAGGATTAAGCTTTGGACACGTTAGGCCAATCAGGATGGAAAATGTTTTAGTGAATAGTTACATTATATCTATTATAGGCGTTAGCACAAGGATTCAAATTTTACTAAAACTATGAGGTTTTACTCTTTCTTTTAGGTGGTCCAGGTAACATAGGACAACTGTCATTGAAAACTGCTGTTCCCCTCTGTTTGTGAAAAAGCGCCCTTGGTTTTAGTAGCATTCAGAGTGAAAGGGATGTAAGTTTGAACTGTGATTCCAAGAGTCAACAAGTGTCTGCAATCTTCTTGAATACGAGTCCAAGGACCAGGGTTTGTGCAGGGATCATAGTCAGGGGCAGAGTTACGCTAGACATTGATGGACTGAAAGCCAGAAGTCTACATAACCATCAACATCAAGTCCTTCCATGATAACCCTAAATCCAAAGAGGACTGTTCCACTTATGTTAGGTAGATTGCCCAGAGGGGACTGGGTGGTCTCTTGGTCTGGAATCCCTACAGATTTTATTTTTTTCTCCAGCCTCTGGAGTTTTTTTTTTGTTTTTTCTGTCCACCCTGGCCATTGGACCTTACTCTTATTCTATGTTAATTAATGTTGACTTATGTTTTATTTTTTATTGTGTCTTCTATTTTTCTATTCTTCATTTTGTAAAGCACTTTGAGCTACATTTTTTTGTATGAAAATGTGTTATATAAATAAATAAAATAAAATAAATAAATAAATATTATTCCAAAATGAAACATTGACTCGCCCCTGTCACAAAGATAAGATAGTAAAAACTAAAATGTACAAATACTAAGTCGCAGAGGAGATTAAAAAACATCTTAAGACCGGATCACCCCAAGCTCACCGCACACTACAACAGAACCTCCGTGTTCTGCGGTATATTATCAGCTAAACTGTCATCTATGTAGGCAGTTTCACAGGATGGCAAAGAGTTGGGGGAAAACATTCTTGAACATCTGCTAGTATGAGGCTGATTAACATGAGCCTCTGATTGTTAGAATCTTACCTGGCAGTAAAAGTCAGGCTTGTGTTCCTCCTGATTCAGGAAGAGCATTAAATATTGGAGTTTAGAATATGAACTAGACTGGTAGTCTTGATGGTAAGGACATTTGTGCCAAATTAAATAAATAAAGTTATTTATGAAGTAAATAACCACATGAAAAAGTGGAGTGATTACAATTTGAAAAACTGCCGTGATGTATAAAAACATTTGAAACAAATAATAAGCTTTTTTGATACCCGCAGTCCGGAATAGTCTGAATGTGTCTTAAAGAGTTCATTTTTAATTAAAACTTAAAAAGGCAAATTAAAAATATTAAACCTGAATAAAACACAGAAGTACCATTTAATGATATCGATTAGTGTTAAGTATTATCAAGCACCGGGATCTATTTATAAGGTTTATTTAATTTAGTTATAAATAAAATGATTGTTGGCATTTTGATTTGAAATTAACAATAGTCTGATAGAGCTTTAAGAATTAGAATGCAAGACAAACCTCTACACTCTATAACAAATGTTGCTGTTCCAATAGGAATATCTCGGATGTCTGTTTTATTTTAAACTTTTGACAAGAAGCCCCTAGTCAGGGAAATATACCATCTATATTGAAAATGAACAGTACCAACATGCTAACTAAATAGATATAATCTAAGATATTTTAGAATATGGCCCTGGGCGCTACCCCATGACTCTGATAAACTAAAGGGTCTTCACTTAATTGTCGAACTTCCTGTGGGTGCTATGGATCTTGTAATGGAGACTGCAAAAGATTCTCTAATCTTTACTCTGTAATGGTCCATATGATGGAGATCTAGCGCCCGTGTCCGCAGTGTTAACCGGTCATAGTACATGATGTTCAAAATTCACCTAGGTTTTTTCAAATGAGATAGGACGAGTGCGGCGTGTGTTCTGTATTCTCTTTTCTGTATTAACTATTCACAGTGACCGTACCCCAGAGACCTTAGGTTTTTTATGCCAAAGTACTTTTCACAGACCCGAATAAGAGACATCCATCAAAACGCTCTTGACAGTTTCCTTAACCAATCAGGCCAGTGGGATGGGAGTCTCTTTTCACAGTGTGTTTGCTTCCCCAAGTGGCCAGGCTATAAAAAACATTTTCAACAACCTTCCATCCTCGACGGTGAAAGAAATTAGGGTAGATAGATAAATGTCGATAGAAGTTAAGTAGTCATGAGAATAAAATCTGATTTTTGTCATGATTAGCAGGCCAAAGATTTGGCCATTTGAGAAAAAATAATCGTACATTTGTGTTGTAAGCAGAATCTGAATGACTTGGGCTGGCAAGAAAACATATATGACAGAAGATCTCTGATGTCTCCAGTTCCTTTAGGGACTTTATACTGGCTATTATCATTTAAAATGAGTACAGAAATTAAGTTCTATGCTTTGTTTGGGGTGGATGTGATCAGAAAGGCCCTGATGATTCCAAAGATCAGTCAAGAAAACTGTTGGAAAAACGGGCAGAACTCTTTTGGAAACAAGGATTTCTCTTATAATGTTTTAAAATGTGACATTTACAAAGATGCTTTTAGATGTTTTATTTTCTAAAGATGCTTTATTTTCATGTTAAAGCAACCGGTCGTTTTACTTGGCTACTGAACATGTATTTTTGTTCACTAACGCTTTAGTATTTCATTAAGAATTACCTGAATATTTGATCATTAGTTTAAGCAGAAAGAGTAATTAGCTCTGCTATTTTGTGAGCTATACAAGCGTGCTGAGCGTGTTGGCCCATTTTCCTCAGTTAGAATAGGCATTTTGTAGAATGACATTTACAGAAGATCTTGAAAAGACTTTTCTTCAGTTTTCTTTGTTTAGTTGGATTACTTTAACTCTCTGTATTGTTGAAACGGAGATGAAATAACCATTTATTAAAATGTTACAAAAACCACATGCTTTCAAAGGGTGTCCTAATGTTTTCATGACTGTATTTACAGAGTTTTCCTTGTCCAAAGGCTCCTAGGTGATAGAAATGAGCTAAGCAAAAAAACTAAAATCACTGATCGCAAAAATCCTAAAACATACGTGGAATCTGTCTCCCCTTATGCGGTGTGGGGTTACTTTTAAAAATAACTTCATTATATTAGCATACAAAATGAATAACCAAACATGTTATATAGTGTAAGGGACGGTAGGTATGGGCCGGCATCTCGACATGTACAGGACCTTGTTCATTAGCCTGGGTACAAGCCCCTATTAAACCTGAGGCCACGGAAGGATTGGAGAGCTTTTACAGGCAGAAATGTTAAAAAGAGACACAAGGCGTTTGTAGCACGAGACTGCTCCATGTCTTTAAAGGTGATAAATCAAAGTTTAGGTTTGTACATGACAAATCCTAACAAATTCCTGAGACTACCATCCGGGTAGCTTCTGAGAGTTACCCAGGAGGGGTGGGTGCTCAAATGGCGGAGCCAGTTGTTTGCGCTAACTCACAGAGTCCTTCCCCGATTGGGGTGTGCTTGCAAAGCCTGACTTTACTTTCTGTGTGTAAGAGAGGCAGGGCTGCTCGTAGGGGTCCGCTAAAAGCTGACTGGGTCTGCCACTTGGTCTTTTCTCTGGGAAATCGCTTCATTGCTAAAACTGTTTTTACTGCAGAGTCCGTCACTAGGAAACCTGATTTAGCTGAAGTGTGAAATCGCCGTGCTGGAACCATCAGCCCTCCCTGAGCCATTGGGCCGCTTGCTTCCACAAGATGTTTACTTTGGTCAGCTGAAGATACCTGTATTTAAAATGTGGGTAAGTTTGAATAGAAAAGGGCTTGCTTTAGATCATTTTTATACAAATTATAATTATATTAATGAATATAATTACAAATTATACAGCCCAGGCTAGATTTTTTAGACGCCTCAAAGCGTGATTTAAAAGGGAACTACGCATATTATTTAACTAGTTGTGATTTTTAAAGGGCTGAACTAGCAGTTATCTCAACTTTACAAGCTAATCTTTAAAAATCCCTTAACTTAAAAGATCCATCCACACGGGCAGAGGTCTGCGCGGGGGTTCACACTTTATTTTATTTTATGACACTGTGTATTTGACCATAATCTTCTCTTGCCTGTCATGGAGCTCTGTCTAATTACCTGAAGTTACAAGTGGAAGTGATGAACTATTTTGGTAAGAAAATGTTTTAGGTCTACATAAGTAAGAGCATAAAGGGAAAGTGTCACCCTAGGGCCCTCCCATGACAAAACAAAAATCATAATTGGGCTTTTCTGTTTTAACTTTAATTAAAATAGTAAAATGATTTCTAATTATCATTTGTGTTAATAGAAATATTGTCAGTTTTTGAGTAGACAGAAAATATCAAAATTCTGTGCTTTTTACATGCACGCAAAACTGGATAAGGTAGAAACCTGCTTCTTATAAATATCCCCTGAAATGCACAAGGTATTTAGAGAAGTTTCTTTTGTCTGATTTAGACAGACCCCAGAAAATAAGCCCTAAGTTTAAGCTCTGTATATATGTGAACATTTTGATATCAGCCACCAATCGCCCAGGCTAGATTTTTAGACGCCTCAAATGTGATTAAAAAGGAACTCGGCATATTATTTAACTGGGTGATTTTTAAAGGGCTGAACTAGCAGTTATTCTCAAACTTTTCTGAGCTAATCTTTAAAATCCCTTAACTTTAAAAGATCCATCCACAGAGGGTCTGTGGTCTCGAGCCCGCTGAAATTATGGGGGGGTAGGGGCTTACAGACAGCTGCTGACAAGCGGGCATCTCGAGGGGCTCACCCCATCGGAATGGTGCTCGAGCACACAACTATGCAAAAGGGGATCGGCTCCATGCTGCAGCAGGGGCTGTCTCAGCCGTGTCTGCACTCGAGAGGAGAGGGAGACAGAGACACAGACCTGCTTGCAAGGGGGTCTGCTAAAAGCGGGCTGCTTCATTGCTAAGAAGTTTTTACTGCAGAGTCTGTCACTGGGAACCTGATTCAATGTTGGTTGAGGAATTTCTGTGAGATGGAAAAGGATGGACCTAAATGATAAAGCAAAGATGAGATATATATTTAATGGCTTGTTCATATTAAAATCATAGATAGAACCGAAGAAAATGCTTTTGCTTTTTATACAGCACTTTCAGAAGTGGCTGGGAAATGGTGGGGAGACCGGCCGCTAGGTGCGGCCTGACTGGGGGCCCAGAACAGGGTGCGTATCACGCTGACGACTCAGACTGTGTCTTTTGATCTCACAATTTGTTATCTGTGTGTGAGATGGAAAAAAGCAGCATAGCTTAGTTTGAAGCAAAGATGAGATGTTTTAATGGTGTGCTCATCTTAAAATCGTAGATAGAACAAAATGCTTGCTTTTAGGCTTTCGCAGGAAGTGTGGGGGACTGGGAGGTGTGGGGACCAGGAAGGGGGCGCTTATGGTTACAATGCGGCTTGACTCCCGACAGTCTTTGATCTGACAGTTTGTTATCCGTGAGCTGGAAAAATGCAGGTTTTGAAGCCAAGATGAGAACAAAAAAGCTTGGCTTTGTATATGGCCTTCAGAACTTGCCGGTAAGTATCGGGACTGATTCTGGGGAGCCGGGCCGTCAGAGTGCTGCTTCTCGATCCCGAGGCCGAGGCAGTCCCTTTAGGCCGTCAGGTCGGAACATCCTCGGTGGGTGTGAACCAGAAAGCGGGCTGGGGGGCCGAGGCAGCCCCGGCATGTCTGAGCTGTTCAGGACAGGCCTGGGCATGCCTGAGCTATTCACAACATGCTCCGGCATGTCCGAGCTTAGTTGAGGTAAAGGCTGTAACACGCTCGGCTTGTCTTCGGTGGGGGCTGAGCGGTTCAAACAGCGGTCAGACATCCGCTACACGGGCTGTTGACAGTTTATTTCACCCAGCAGGTCAACCGGTTCAACCAGTGGTCAGACATCCGTCAAACGGCCCTGACAGTTTATTTCGCCCGCAGGTGCAATCCGGGTTCAACCACGGTCAGGCATCGTCAAACGGACCCTTGACAGTTTATGGAACCAATCAGGGCCAGGGAGGGTTCAAGGAGCAGTCGGGCGGGACGGGAAGCCTTACACAATCCGACGCCGACGGCGGCGCCAAAGGCGGAGAGGTCACGTGGAGGGGGAATTCGACGGACGCCATCAGGAGGTGACGGGGTCTGGACTTCCGGTCTTGCGCAGCGGGCGACTTCGGTGTGACGTCAGAGGCGGGGCTTAAAGTAATTAATCATTATGATTGACAGCTCTAATTGCGACTTTTGACAGAAGCCTGCCTATAACTACTCACACCTGTAAAATAGTAAAATTCATGTACCTCAACTAATACAATATATCATATGTACATAGTAGTTTAATATTGTGCATTTTCACGAGACATGGTCTAATGTAATTGACCACAGTAAGAAAACCTCAATAAAGCACACCTGTTATGAGATGTTTCCTGCACTCACCATCATTGTCCAACTGCAAATCACTCTGAGATGATTTTGAACGCCTTTGAATCCTGCTTTACACAGATTCGCTTAGGTTTGGAAATCTGCACCTTCTTGTCGATGATCTATTCATACTGGATGTACCAGGATCACTGCTTTTTCAGAGATACAAGGTGTGCTACAAAAATAAGAAAAATCTAAATACATGTTGTCTCTAATAAAATCTTCACCAAGAAATTTAAATTACATTATAAATCAATTATCCTTTCTTTGAAATTTTCCGGTCTTCCCTTTTGACGATATCAATGATAAATGTATAACTAAAATGGTTGTTTGGGGCTTTTTGGGCCCCTCAGCCTTGTGTTACCCAAACAAATATCTTGAAGAGATATTTAAAATCTTTATAAAAAAACATTAAAATTAACAGAAGCACTCAAGTATACTTTATTTACCTCCTAGTTAAAGGTGTTCTAAATTCACTGAAAAATTTTATGGGGTCATTCCATGGGGTGAAATTCTTTAAGCGAAATTAAAAATTAAATCTATAATCGGGAAAGTATCCCCCCGACCAATTAACCTTACCGGTTTTAAATATTTTTTATTTCACAAAAAAATGTAGATTTATTATGCAAAGCAAAAAAAACAAGTCTGTTTTGGAGTCTTAAAAAACAAACTAAAAGATCCCAAATTTAAAAGTGATGATAACCACAAGACATCAAATTTCTTAAAACAGAAAAAAGTGTATTTTCAGGATCTAAAGTTTAATACCAACTGAAAGCCTGTTGTTTACCTCGTTGAATATATTTTAAAAAAACGACAAAATGAGGCCATAAAACCCAAATTCAGCAAAAATCCCCGTTTTTCCTGTTTAATATTTGTCCATCTGGGGGGTTTGAGGGGGGTGTCAACTATTTTCTACTCCCCATTCTTTTTAGTACTTCAAGGTCTAATGGTTTTGCCCTGTTTAGAAAGGGGCTTGGTTTTATAACATGAAATTTTTCAAAATATTTCCCCAAAAAATAGAAAAAAAAAGAATGAAAACAAATAGCATGATAAAAGCAAAAATAAAAAACAAAAGAAAATTTTTTATTTTAAATTTCCCCTTTATTTGAAGGTATTTAAACCAAATTAAAATAATGAAAAAAAAGGCTTTTTTTTTTTATTATAACCTTTGGACTTCAATAAAAAACTCTTTTGACAAACCCCTTAAATGGCAAAAAAAAGGTTGCGAAAAGGAGATGAAGAAAAAAAAAATCAAAACTGCCAAAAAATTTCCCATAAATTTTCTTAAAACAAAACATATTTAAAATTTTAAAGCCTAAAATTTAAATGACAGGGAAAGATTATTAAATATCCCAAGATAAAAACTTTTGTTTACTAAATTATTCAAGAGGAAAAAAAAGGGTTTTAAAAATAAAATTTAATTTCCCAAGTACATCTCTCTCTTATTCAGGAAAAAAAAAAGGAAAGTTGGGGAGAATACATATAGAAAAAAAGAAAATTGGCAAAAAAAAAGTTTAAAAAAGAAAATTGAAAAAAATTTTTTTAAACTTTTCTTTTTTTAATATTCTAAAAGGGTGTAGAGGTTTTGGGTTATTTAATTTTTAAATTTTTAAAATAAAAACCCAGAAAATTATAGAAAGATTGGAAAAAACTGCAATATGGGATGGCTAAATTTCCCAACATCTACTGCCAAGGAAAGAATTGGGAATTATACAAATTGATTATAAACTTTATCAGGATCCCGTGAATGTCTGTTTAAAATAAAAAACGTCTGTTGGTTTTTGATATAGGTTTTGGTTTGTTCCATGAAAGCTCAAGTAGTCTGAAGATTTGTGATATCACAACTCCAAAAAAGGGGGTAAATTTAAATTTTTTTATCATTATTTTTCCCTGATATACATTTTTTTTTCTGTTGTAAATACAGACAAAACTCTTCAATTTTATTTTAAAACACTATGGAAGACTAAAATTTTATTTACATAATCAAGATATTTGCCTATTTCCCGAAAGATAAAATTATTTTAAAAATTAAGAATGGGGGCATCAGAAATTCTTTTCCCCCAAAATTTTATAGGGCTTGTTAAAAAAAAACATATGGGGGAAAAAGGGAAAGAATGGAAACTCAAAGGGGGGCAAAACACATAATTATGTTTAATTAGGGAAAAGCCCCAAAATTTAAAAAAAGTTAATTGAAGATCCAGTTTTTTATTGTTTGGGAAAAAATGGCCATTAACACAACGTTAAAAACAAAAAATTTTGAACTGTAAAGATTAACTAAGGGCAATCAAGACAAGCTCGTATGTTTCAAAACAATAAACGTTTCCTAAAACAAAAAATAAAACCCCCCAATAAATTGTTTTGCTGTGAAATCTTTAAATTTTTTGCTTTTTGGCAGTTCAGGTGGCTGAATTTAAAACGCGGCTTGCTTTGAATCTTTTTTAAACGACTTTGCTAGACAAAAGGAAAGTAATACAGATAGTGTTTCGGAGTTTTTTCCTTTTTGTGAGAAGGGGGCTTTGATTTTTACCCCCAACTCCCAAACCACTAGCATCTGCTTTGGGACGATAAGGATGTGATATTTAGAGGGAATTGAGCATTATCATACCAATATGGCGGGGTGAATATTTTGGGACTTAGTTATAAAATACCCCCTTGGGAAAGGGAAAAAAACTGTCTAAACAAACTGGGGGTGAGCTGTACCGATATCATTGTTGGCCCAAAAAAGAAAAATTTTTGATTTTCTGAAAAGGCGTTTTGATTGTTTGGTTTTAAACTAAAAATTATTTTCAGGTTTTTGAAATGGCAAAACTAGTCACCTTCCTTTCCTCTTTCTCTCACCATCTAGCCAAAAAAAAGACCTAATAAAGACAACTCGGGTCTATTTTGGACTTTGCATGTTTCAACGCATTAAAGGCCATGTGGTAGCAAAAGCTAGTTGGTAACGGGCTGTCATGGACGAAGTCCGGTTTGGCATGGGGTTTTTGTTCCCATTTTAACAAACTTTTAAATTTTCTGGGATTTTATCAATATTAAAAATTAAAATGTGTTTTAAACTCCTCTTTTCCCTGCCTTACTCTCTAAATCCGGGGTTTAGATGTAAAAAAGTGGGATGAGGTGCTAAAAATTTAAAAATTTGGAAAATAAGGGGGTTTTTTGACATTTTATTAAGGTCCAAAAAACGGTAAAAGATGAAATGGGGTCATCTAGAAAAAAACAACCTAAGTATTTAACCCCCCACATCGGGTTAGGTTTTATGTTGGATATGTGAATAAAAAAAAAAAGCAGGGAATTTCCCACAAAAATACAAGTATGTCCAGATAGGGCAGTTTTTTATGCCTTTATTTATAGCCTAACTTTCATTATATACTTACAAAGAAAATTTTTTAAGCAAAGACCCCTATATTTTCTGTTTGAATGGGGAAATGAATCTCTGGCCTTCCCTTCGGTCGAAAAATTTAAATACCCCATTTTAAAAACGAAAATTTTCCGTTTAGTTTCATTTTTGTTTAAAAATTTCGAAGAATTTGAAACTGCCCGTGATGTTGGTAACCTCATTTGCTTTTCCCCAAATTCATGGATTTAGGCTTTTCCCGATTCAGTGCTTTCCGGGTTTGGGACCATCATAAAAAACCCAAAAGATATCCTTGAAAAAATTTTTTATTTTTTTTTTAAAGCTGTGTTTTCCTTGCCCCCCTTTTTAAATGAACTTGGGTTGCCTTGTCAAAACGCCTACTTCCACTAAGTTGGGTTTGGTTTGGAAAAAGTCCGCCCTTGATGTGTCGGTTTCTATTTTGTTAAAGGCTTATTTTCCCAAAGTTTTTCACAAAAAATAAAAAAAAAATTTTTTTAAAAACCCATAACTTTTGAATAACCAATTTTGCAACCTGTGTAAGCATGCAGTCTAACAAGCCCTTTTTGTATAAAATTATGAATAAAATAAATAGAAAAATCAATAAATTAAACTTTTAAAATGTAAAAAAAAAACTTCTTTGCAAAGAAATAAAAAAATTTGTTAAAAAGTCAACTTTTTAAATTTCATAAAAAAACCAATAATTTTAAAAACTGTTGAAGGTTTTAAATAATTTTTTTTTTTTTTTAAAGATATTGACTTTCAAAGGGGAGTTTAAAGTAAATTTAAAACACCAAAAATTTAGGTTTAATCCCAGAAAATACATTATCCTTTTTAGTTTGGAATAAACTTTGCACAACTTTTCAAACATTTTTTACCATTTTTTTTTAAAAAATAAAAGAAATTTTTTTTTTTTAAAAAAAAAAAATTAACAATTTAAAAAAAAAGAACCCTTTAAGGTTTTAAAGAATCGATAAATGATTTTGGGTAGTTAAAAAAAATGGATAAAAAAAAAAAAAAAAAAATGGGCCCTTTTATTTGGGGAAAAAATTGTTTGGAAAATTAATTCCATTGTGTTCCAAACTTCCTATAATTAAAAACTTTTTTTTTTAAAAATAGGCCATTCCTTTGGGAAAAAGGTATTTTAAATTGCCGCAGGTCTGAAATTCTGTAGCCCTCACAACAGAATTTTAGCCCCCCCAAGGGAAAAAGGGGTGTCTTGTAAAACCTAAAGACTCTTTTTTTGTTAAAGGTCGTTTTTATTTTTTAAAATTTAAAAAAACCCTTTTTAAAATTTTTTTATTTTTATTTTAATTTTTAAATTTAAATTTAAAAAATTTTTAAAGATTTAAAATTTTGTTTTTTTTTTTTTGGCATTTGTTGGAAAGATTTTTGGGGTTGAAGGAAAAGAAGTTTGCAAAAAGGGGGGAAAAAAACATTAAAAAAAAGGGGAAAAAAAAATTCGGAAAAAAAGGTTAACCGGGACGGGGTGGCTTAAAAAAAAAAAACTTTTAATTTTCGCTTTTAACGCCCCCCCCCCCAAACCGCTTTTGGCCCCTTTTTTGGGAAAAAAACCCCCGGAAAAGACGCGGGCATTGGGCGCAAAATTTCCAGCCTTAAATGGCACCCCCCGGCCTCGGGTTTTTCTTTAAAAAAAAAAGTTTAAAAAATTTTTGTTTTGGTTTTAAAAAAGTCACTTTTTTTTTAATAAAAAAAAAAATTTCCCCAATTAAACCCCCAAATTTTTAATTTAAAAAAAAATCTTTAAAAAAAATTTGGGGGGGGTTTTTCCTTTTTTCTTTTTTTAAAAGGGGAAAAAACAAGGGGTTTCGCGCTTTTAAAAATTTTGTGTTTTTTAAAAAAAAATGGAAGCAAAAAAAAAAATTTTATTTCCCTGGTTTTTTAAAAACGACTTTTAGGAAATGTGGAAACCCCCTTTTTTTCTCCCCTTTTTCCCATTCATTCAACCCCCAATAAATTGAATTTAAATGAAAAAATTTTCAAAAAAAATTTTTGAAGACTTTTTTTTGGTTTGCCCCCTTTTTTTAAAACCCCTGTCTTTTTATTTTTAAAAAAAATGGGGGCCTAATCCTTTGCAATTTAAAAGGGGAGAGGTCAAATTTTAAATGGGGTTTTTAAAAATTTTGGGGAAAATTTTCATTTTTTCCCCGTTCGCAGGTTTAAAAGGGGTTGAGGTTGAATCTGGGGTTGCCCTCCAAATTTTAAGAACTTTTGGGGAAATTTCCCGCTTTTGTTTAAATTTTTAAATTTACAGGTTTTTTTTTATTTACAGGGAAAATTTTTTTGGATTTAAGGAAACACATTTCCTTGAACCT
>NW_024380942.1:0-12500 GCF_016835505.1 Polypterus senegalus | reverse complement strand
AGGGCGTGGCCCCGGGCCGGCCATGCATCGGTTCCCCAGTTGGGCTTGGTGCCATCTCGGGGCTTTTGTCCAGGGCGGGTTTTAAGGACCCTAAGACCGCATTTAAAAGTTTCTAAAGGGTTTCGTTTGGGTTTTTGGCCAAACACCACCCCCAGGCCCTCATCTTCGTCTGCAAAACACAGTCCTTTTTGAATATTTAGCCGCAGTGTTTCTGGGATTGCCGCTGACGGAGGGGCCTTTTATTTTGGGCAGGCCCCAAAAAGGGGAGGCGGAGTTACAAACAAAAAGTCTATTATAGATATGGACGAAAAAAATAGATTCCATTTAAACCCCCATTACGCAAATTTCAAATAAAAACCCCCAAACCCAAGAAGCTGAAAGGAAAAGAGCCTCCCAAAATTTTTAAAGCCTCTACCTACAGGGGAATTTGGGAGAATTGGGTTTTTATAAAAGTGAGTGAGTCAAAGGAGGGTTTTGTTTTTTTTTTTGTAAAAGAAAAATTTTTCCCTTTTCAAAGAATAGCATTCTAGTGGACTGAAAAAAAAGAATTTATTCCCTGAAAGTTTTGGGGGCTCCTCTCTGGGGGGTGTGGAAACCAGTAGCCACAAAATTTTGGGAAAAAGTGCAGCCCGGGCCCCAATTTTCCCCCTTTTCCCAAATTTTCACCCCAATTTTTTTGATTTTCACCATTAAACCTATACTACCAGAAACCCCTTTTCTTTTTTTTGAACTGAACTAGTAAACCATGACTGAGGCAGATGCCATTTTTCCAGTCATTTTGGTATAATAGTAATTTTTTTTCATTGATTCATTTTCAGAACTTTAAAACAATCTGGGATGAAAACATCCCTTTTCAGCCCAAAAAAGCTTCCCTTTTCCCCCAACAACTCTTCTAAAAAAACATCAAGCCTATTTTTAAAAGCCCAAAAAGCCTACTGTCTTCCCACCATTTTCCGAATATTCCATGTATCTATGATTCTCTGTAAAAAAAAAAATTTTAAATTTTTTAAAATTTTTGCCAAAAAAGTTTCAAATTTGTCACGGGCCCCCATGAACTCATTTTAAAAAAACTTTCCCCCGGGGACCCCACATAAACTTTTCCCCTTCAAAATTTTTAAACATTTAATCATGCCCTTTTTAATTTTTTGTTTGCTTAAATTTGACAAGTTTTTTTTAAGTTTTTTAAAAAACATCCCCTGCCCCGGGAATCTCCCTTGGGTCGTTTTCCTCGGGAATTTTTTCTGGGTGTTCCCATGTTTTTTGAAACCTGAAACCAAACTGCACTAGAGACTGATGATCCCCTTTACCAGAGCATTAACCCGTACTTTTAAGATCATGTTACATAAGAAATTTTCTGTTACCCCTTCTTATGGTTTTGAAAAAAAGCGGGCAGTTGAAAAATTTTGGGAGTACACTAATTTAAAACCCTTTTCCTAAAGATGAAATTTGTTTTTCAGTCCTCCCGGCTCAAACTATTATTTTGACTCCCTACAGTAATTTTTTACTTTTACTTTTAAACCCTCTTTTTCCCCAAAAACCCAAAAGCCTGTATATTGTCTAAGCCCATCGGGAAAAAAAATTCAGCAGGTTCTAGATTATCTGAAATCCACCAATTTGGTATTTTTCGAATTTAGCCGGCCGGCATCTATCCAAATCTTTTAATTAAAAATAACATGCCCCAAATCAGACCCCTGAGGGACCCCCACCCTTAACATCAGCCACCAAAAGTTTTCCCTCCCCCTTTTTAAATTTGTTTCCCCTGTGTCTGGGGCAAAATTTTTGCCATCAAAAACCCCTTCTACACTGAAACCCATTTTTCAGTTTAATGCAAAAACCTCTATGTGTAAATTCCCAAAACCTTTTCTGAAAGTAAATATAAAAAATAATGCTTCATTTTGATCATACCCTTTTTGTTGTTTCATTATAGAATTCCGGCATATTGGAAAAACTTTTTTAAAACCCCATGAACTTTTTGTTTTTCCCATGTGTTTAATTTTTTTTTAATAATTTCTTTTAATATTCCTGTGATGCACCAACCCCTTTTACGGGCCCAAAGGGAAAAGTTGAAACCAAGCCCTTTGGGAAATTTCAATGCAATGAAATTCTAAACCTTTCTTAAGAACTTGAGGGAAAAAATGATCTTGTTCTGGGGATTTATTTTGTTTTCCCAAGCCTTTTTTAATCTGGGTATTTTCCCCCCTTTTACTTTTCAAATCACCGTACTTTTAGTAGCCCCCTCCATGGGGTGGGATGTTATCCACTTTCATACATGTGAAGATCTTTTAAAAAAATCCCAATTTAGAATCTTTTTTCACGGGTTCCATTTTTTTTTCCCTTTTACAAATTTTTGATGCACTTCACCTCCACCTTGACTGTTTTTTTAATACTGAAATACTGGGTTATTTTTTGTTATTTTCCTTTTAACCCCTTTTATCCTCCCTAATACCCTTCTTAATGGTTGTTGTCTTGTTTAAATTAGTACAATGATTCACATTGAGCTATCAGCCCATACATTTTAAAACAGCTGTTTTTTTTTTTAAGCTTTATTTCAATTTTTTTATTAATTACTGCATTTTTTTTTTTTTTACATTTATTGGGAAATTTCCTTAATTTAGGTATGCACCAGCCCCAAATTTAAAGGGAAAAACTTTTTTAAACCCTGTTCAACTGCTTCTAACCCCCAAATTTTTTTATCCCGTCTATCTTCTTTAGACTTTGCTCCATCTACTAAAAAACCCCCCACCATAGCATCCACACCCAAAAACATTGTGAACTGAATATTATTCACTTGACCCTAGTGGTTTCAATTCCTTTTTTCACACCCGTTTTATCCTGATTATTACAAAAAAACTAAACCAAATCAAAATAAAACACAGAAAGAGAGAATAGGGGTGTTATTTATAGCATTGGTTTGGGGTTTTTAGAATTTACCTTTCTTTTAAAAAACGACTCCCGATGCAAATGGATTTTTCCCGGGGCTTTTTTGAATCCCGTTTGGGGTTTGCCTGTATCAAAATTTTAAAGCTTTTTTAAAAAAGTATTAATTTTATTCTAATGATTTTTAAAATTAACCCAGTGAATATAACCAGACTTGCCGGTTTATTTCCCCCTTGGGTCCCATTTAAAAAAAAAACCGTTTGGGCCCGTTCTTTTCCAGCACTAACTCTCCCCCCTCAAAAATTCTCATCAGAGATTTATATTTGTTAACATCATCATACTGTACATACTGAGATAGAGAGTTTTCAGACAAATTTTTTTAAATCAGCTGTAATCATATGGGGACGGGCCGGTTTCCAAAGTCCAAATTTTCTTTGGGCCCTTTAACCTGATCTGGCCCATAGTTTCAAACAAAGATGAACCAGGCAAAAAAGGGAAAACTCAGTCTGGGAAAAGGGGAGGGGGTTAAAATGCCGATTTTTATTGGGAGAGAAAAATGTTTTTGGGGAAAAACTGCAGTAAATCAAAAATTTAAAATTTTAAAAAAAAAAATCCATATAACCAGGTGCCAAAAGTAAAACAAGGTTTAAATCAGTCCCTTTAAACAATTGCCAGCCCCCGCATTAGAGGATGCCCCGCTTTTTTTTCGGCCCCCCTATACCAAGTTCCCCGAATTTGTGAGAGCCTCCTGGGGCATTTTTGGGCCTTTTTTTTAAAGAGATTCAGTAACGGCCCCCCTGCCCCCTTCTTGAGCATCTGTCTTAAAATTCCCTTTACCCGGGCTCACTTTCCTTTTCCCCTCTACCAGTTTCCCCCCACAAACCCCAAATGGCCTTATCCTATTTTTCCCTTTTCTCCTTTTCCCTTTTTGTAAACATACATGTCTTCAAAATTTCCCTTTTTTTCTTTTTTTTTTGTTCTTCTCTACCGTACAGGCTCCCTTTTTAACCCCGATTGGGGAACAGGTTCCCCCCCCGACTGACCCGCTTGAATTTTGATGGGGAATGCGGGAACCGGACCCAAATCAAACTTGGAGTGGATCCTGGCCCATTTCGCAAAACCCTTTGGTGGGGGGGCTGGGCCCCGATTGTTTATTTTGGGGCCACTTACCCCTTAAATTTTCAGAATGGATTAACATAACTAAAATGAACTGCTTGAAAAGGTTTTTCAAGAAAGAGAAACATAATAGTTAAGGCTTTTTAAACCCCGTTTTTGCCTTTTAACACTTAATATATTGTATTTTGGTGAAAAAAAATTTGCAAAAAAATCAGACAAATACAAGAATAAAGAAAAAAACCAAAAAATTTTTTCCGAATAAAAGTTTATATAAAAAATTTTTTTGGAAAAAGGGTTTTTTAAATTTCCTTTTTTTTATTTTAACAGAAGTCCCTTTTAAATATTAAAAAAGAAGGAAAAATAAAATTATTTTTTAAAATCCCAAATATACGAGGGGGGGTGAATTTTGTTTTTTCCTTCTAAAGTCTGCAATTAATTTGGGCATCTGCAATCCCCAAGCTTATGTTCCAGAACAAAAAGAGTAAAAGAAAACCTTTTTAGGAAGGATGAAATTTTCTTCACACAGGATGGGGGTTTCAGATTTTGGGTGTTTGGGTATTGATACCCTTTTACTTTGGGGAGAGCAAAGGGCCCAAAAAGGCATCTTTTCATCTGGGAAAAAAATGTAAATACCCCAGAAAATGACAAAAATTAAAAAAACTTTATGGCAACACATCTTAAAAACAAAACATAGGGGATAAGAGTTTTAATATTTTTTCTCCTTTTTAGAGAATTTGGGGTCCTATTCGGGTTTGGGGGAAGTTTCCTTTTTGATTAAAAAGGATTGACAAAAGGATGGGGGAAATTTTGGGTTTCAAGGGGGATACATCGTTTACCAAAAATTGTTAAAATTTTAAAAGTTAAAATTTTTTTGCTTATAAAAATTACGAGAAACGCTGCCTTTTTTAAATTACTTTTAAACCCGTTCTCTAAATCATATTTAAAAGTGGGGTTGTCAACAAAAATGTTATGCATAAGCTGTATTTCCTTTTTAAAAGTTATTTTTATTAAAAGAAAAAGGTGACTTTAATTTGGGCATTTTTTAAAAATGTAATTAAAATTTTAAATTTTGTCATATTTTTGGGGGATATCCAGTTTTTTTTCAAGGAAGACCCCCAAACTTAAAAAGACAGAGCTATATAAATCCTTCATTTTGTTTTAAAAAGGGTTTTATCCTTTTTGTGTATCTGCTATCCTTTTTGACAAAAAAAAAGCACAAAGAACAAAAGGGGCCAGAAGAAGCCAGAAAACAAAAATGGGAATAACTGGAAAATAAAAAACCCTATTTAAAACCAAAATGCAGAAAAAAAAAAGTCAAAAAAACCCGGCTTAAAGGGTCACTTAACTAATTTTTTGGTTTGGGTTTAAAAGGAAAAACCTGAAAAAACCGGTTTTTCTCAACTTGATTTTAAAAATTTACCAGGGGAAACCTTTTTAAACCCAAAAAAAAGCCAAAATTCAAACAACCTCTTTAAACCCTGTTTCCAAGGGCCCGGGAAACCCCCTGGGGATAAAAAATATAAACAAAAAAGGAAACATCAGCAAGATAATGTCAAAATTATAAAAAATCGTCCCGGGGGTGGTGTCCTACCTGGGGTTTGTTTTTGCCCGGCCCTGTGGGGGCTGGGATTCTCCACAAAAACCCCCGGGTGCCGTAGTTAGGAAAACGGGGGTTAAAAAGGATGGATAAAAACCGTTATAATGGCAAAAAACTGAATTAAAAAATAACCCACCCCTTTAAAACCCATAAAGGTTAAAAAAAAAAGAAAAAAGTTTGTTTTAAAAATTTTAAAAAATTTAAAAAAGAATCAATTAAAAAAACCCTATATCCCTGCCCCGAAACCAAAATCAATCAAAAATAAGACCCTGACTGATATGCCCGTTTAAAAAATTTTACTTTTTTTTTTTACACTTTTTCTTCCTTCAACCCTTTTTTTCCCGTTTTTTCCCGACACACAATTTTTCCAAAAAAGCAGTTACCAATTTTTTTGCTACTTAAAAAATTTTTAATTTAAAAAACAGTTTTATTTTTCTGATTGAAAATCTATCGGGGGATAAGGGGGTTTATAAGGGGTGAGACAAAAAAAACAAAACAGTGCCCCCAATTTTTGAATACTTTTGGGATTAACCTGTGGTCACGGAAGCACAATACAGGGTTTTTTTCATGTCCCCATCTTCACCCGAATTTAGGCGGCTTCCCCTGGGTTTAATAATCCAATGTCCCTATTATTTTTGTGGTATGAAAAACGTCAGCCCATATTGAACTTTTCCCAAAAACACCAACCTCCAACTTCCCCCTAGGGGAAAAGGTAAAAATTTCAGGTACCTTAAATTTTCAAAAAATTAACAGGTTTCATTTAAATTTGAAACCCAAAGGAACCCAAACCATGTTGGGAACATTCTTATTTATGGCCCCACCCTTTAAGAAAATTTTAAAGGGGGATCCCTGCTAAAAAAAAACCAATGTATTTTCTTATTTTTGGGTGGGATTTCCCCCGCCCCCGGGCCCTATTGAATTTTCCCCCCGCCCCTAATTTTCCCAAAATTTCCCGGGAGGTAGAAGGCCGAAATTTGGTAATTTTTTTCGTGGAAAACCACTGCCGGCCCCCTTATTGAACCTTTAAAAGTTTTGACAGGGCCCATCTTAAGGTTTTGGACGGGGTTTCCAACGGGAACTGAACCTTTCCTTTTCGTTTTAAAACGCCCATAGCCTGCAGCTCAACATTTTGTGAGGCGGGAAACCCCCCATCCCAACCCTCCCACGCGGTTTCCCGCCTCATATAAAGGGTGTCCGCCCCCTCCAGTCTCTACAATTTTCCCCTTTCCTTTTTTTGCCACCCGGGTTCACGCCTTTTCCCCCCCGATAACCAGCCTTTTTTTTTAATCCACGGCTTCTTTCCCGGTTGTTTTATTGTTCATTTTTTACAATTATGTTTTTTGGTATTTTTGACTTATTTTTTCACCAGGGGAAAACCCCTTTTATCTTCCCCAAACCCTAATTTTAAAATTAACATGTCCATCGAGGGGTCACCATCATCAAACAATTTAACTTTCCCCGAAAATGGTTTTATGCCCGGGGATGGCAATTATCTTTTTTCCCCCTTTTGTTAAATAAATTCCGGCCCTACGAATTTTTCCACTTGATATTTTGGGAGGGAAAAATTTTTCGTATTGAAATTGGGGCAGGGTTCAAGGGGTGGGCTGGGTGAGACAGGAGATAAAACCACAAAAGGAACACCATAAGGAAATTTAAGGGCCCCACCCGGGGATCTGCATGTGAGTTGATTTGGGTGCCGCTGCATTGTTCGGGTTGGGTTTTCCCCAAAAGGAAATATTTTACACCTTTTTACAACCGCCAATGCCTTTTCAAACATCTTAGATTGAAAAGGTGACAATTTTATGGGACACTTTTGGTTTTAAAGGGAAAGTTTAAACCCCCTCAAAGCTGGATGGGTTATCGATGAAACTGGTTGAATTTACAACGCTTTTGGGCAGATGCTTTTAATGTCATTTTAACACAAAATCCTACAAAAACCGTCGTAATTGGCAAAACCATGAAACTCAAACCGAAAAGGGCAGGCAATCCAAGTTTTGAGATTTGAAACAAGATTACTGTTCACATGGCCAACTGACGCTATGGGTTAAGAGAAGTCAGGGACAGCTTTAATAATTTCAACCCCCCGGGGCCAACCATAATTTGGGATAAAAAAATCCCCAACAAAATAACCTTTGGGATATTTTTTCCCCAGTTTAAAAAAGTTTTAATTTTTTTATAAAAAATTTTTATAAAGGATTTCCACCAAGGGGTTTAAATTTTTTTGGTTTTTATATATATATATATATATATTATATAAATTTTTGATATGTATAAGTATATTTAAGATACAATTTAATATCCATATTATCTGGCCCTTTTTGTGTGAGGGGTGTATGTACAGTATGTAATGTATATATATAGAGATATAGATATATATATATAAATAAGATAAATATATATATAAAATAAAATAACTGATATATAACGGGGGGGTGTTTTTTTTTTTTTTATATATATATAATATTTTAAAATATAATATATATATATATATATATATATATATAAGACAAAAAACCCCCACAAAAGACAAAAAAAATCATTGGGTCCACCCCTGATTTTTTCCTTTTTTCCCCTTTTTTCTTTCAAACCGGGCCCGTTGGGGATTTTGCTATGGGAAAAGTTGAAAAAGGAAAAAAGTTTTCCCCAAAAATAGATTTAATGGCAATCAATACAATGGGTTTTTCCCGAAAATTTTTTAGAAAATTATAATGACTATCTCCCCTGCTCAGGTAAAGATTGAAACCAAAAAAACTTTTTATTGGAGCCAGGGCACCCCAAAAACAATTCCCGATGCTGGGGTACATAAAACATTTTTCTGATGGATGGGAATGAAATCACCCGGGATGCCCAAATGGGAAACCTTTTTCCAGGCAGAGTAAATTTGGGGCTTCAGTTTTCCCAGCAGTTACAAAAGTTGAATTTAAAACTTCTACAAAAAGTTAAGTTTCCCCTTCCCCCACATACGGGGCCAGGGAAAAATTTAAAAAGGTAAGATTGGTTTCAAGAACTCAATATAAGCAGGGTCATACCTGTTTTTTTTGCTAATACAAAAAAAGGGGTATAAAGGCCATTGTCAACTTTGTAATACAAATTATTAGGGTTTTGCATTCCCCTTTTAATTGAGACTGCAAAACCAAACCGCAGCGGAGAAGTAGTGTTTAAAGAAGTAATAAAAAGAAAAGGAAACATTTTGAAAATAACGTAACATGATTGTCACTGTAATTGTTTTGTCATTTTTTGTGAGTGATAGTGTTAGTCATATATATATATATATATATACAAGTGGCAAACCCCTCACTGACTGATTTGACTACCACTCACTGACTCATCACAAATTCTCCAAGTTCCGCGGGTGAAGGCTGAAATTTGGCAGACTCATTCCTTACAGATTACTTAAAAAAATTTGGGGCAGGTTTCTATTTGAAATTCTAAGTGAATGGTCATAACTGAAGGTTTTTTTCTCCATTTACTGTAATGGAGTAGTTCGCCGGGAGGGCGGGAGTTCGGGACATATCACGCCTCCCACGAATCACGGAACTGACTGTCAACAAAAGTGCATAGAAACCAGGAAGACCCCCAAAAAGCGCGAAGAAAACATGCATTATATAATTGAGAAGGCAGCAAAACAATAAAAAGGGAAGCAGGACATATACTACCATATTCATGAGTGCTAGCATTGAAAAAGCTGTAAACCTAAACTTTTAAATTAAGTTCATAGAATTGCCAGGCGTTCCATGCCAAGGTAATGCGGGATACAAGTTTAATGAGAGGATGCAAATATAAACCAGAGTTTTGACATTTGTAACTAAGTTAAAATGCAGGTGAAGGGTGGCTATCACCCGAGACTGTGTTTGGGGATTGACAGAACGTGGTGGGAGACGCCATCATCTCCCTCCCATTTACCCTCATTTGCCTGAGCTGCTCCAGGCTAACACCGCCACAACCTCCACTGCCACCAAATACCCAGAAAAATCCACAAGTTAATACACACCCCTCTCAGAGTTCTCCACACTGAACCTCCAGGCATACTTCAAAAGGTTACATTGACAATAGTGTTACGTTATTTTTAAAATCTTTTCCTTTTCTTAGCACAAGCACCCTGAGAAATTGCATGCATGTGCCTATAACGCAAGTAAAAATAATGCATTTAATCACACTTTGCATTAGCAAAGGGAACTTTTGAAGTATGAAAAAATATGAGGTTAACACGAAAAAAAGATCACCAATTCAAGCTTTTTGAATAATCATTGGGCCATCAATAATTGTTTTGAAAGCCATACTCAGTGTAAACCTCCTTCCATTTTATAATTTTCGCCACTAGCCAATGATTAAATGAACGGTTAAAAGTAAGAGCGGGGAGGGTGACTTATTTAGGGAGGCAATATACGAGCAACACCTATGACAATGTCAATCATGTTAGCTATTATTAAAATGTTTTTTTCTTTTCATTACTTCCCTTTAAAACACTACTTCTCTGCTTGTTGCTGGTATTTTTAGATATATATATAATATGATATATAGATATGAAAAGATATAAGATATATATCTATATATATCATATATATATATGAATGACTCCAAGAGCTGAGACTTTAGGATATGGACGGCTGAAAAAACTGGGGCCCCCTGCCCAGAAAAAGTCGAGACCGTGCCGCGCTGGCCCCCGGCCTTTGAGGCCTGATCGCTCTGAAAGTCAAAGTGAGCATTTTTAATTTTTCATCCCCCCCTGAGCTAGCCCAGACAAGTGCAAACACGGCCCCCTTTCACCCCCGCAAACTAAAAAAACTTGACTTCTTTGCACGATACATTTAGGTATAGCCCGGATTATGAAGACCAACACGGTGGGGGGGACTAAAGTATCACCCCAAATGGCAGGGCGCCTCACCAGTCTATACAAGACCCCCCCTACCCCCCCAAAACATTTTTCCCCATAACAATCTCTTACTATATATAAAAAAATTTTCCCTTTTTTTACCCCCTTTTATCCCAAACCAGCCTCTTAAACGCAGGGGACACAAACAATTTTTAATTTGGAAGCCGGGAAAGGACATTACCAGAGGCAAAAATTTAAACGTTCACATAAAAAATTTTTTCTTTTTGGGTGTGGCCCAAAAAAGGGGACAACTAGAGAGATGATCCATATACATTTAGTTGTTGTTAACTTTTTCCTTTTCGTTTGGTCTTTTAAAATTTTGGTTACCCCAACCACCCAGTAGTGCTCAATTCCGTACTTTTAAAATTAATGTTTTTGTTTAATAATTAATAGACTATATTTTATTATTTTTCCCTTGCACTCAGTGACCAAAGTTATACAATACAATATAGACACATACATACATACAGACACACATATATATACCTGTGTGTATGTTTGTATGTATGTGTATATATACACTGTATGCATATAGTGGTGTGAAAAACTATTTGCCCCCTTCCTGATTTCTTTTATTCTTTGCATGTTTGTCACACAAAATGTTTCTGATCATCAAACACATTTAACCATTAGTCAAATATAACACAAGTAAATACAAAATGCAGTTTTAAATGATGGTTTTATTATTTAGGAGAAAAAAATCCAAACCCAAATGGCCCTGTGAAAAGTAATTGCCCTTGTTAAAAATAACCTAACTGTGGTGTATCACACCTGAGTTCAATTTCTGTAGCCACCCCAGGCCTGATTACTGCCACACCTGTTTCAATCAAGAAATCACTTAAATAGGAGCTGCCTGACACAGAGAAGTAGACCAAAAGCACCTCAAAAGCTGACATCACGCCAAAATCGAAAGAAATTCAGGAAAAAATGAGACCAGAAGTAATTGAGATCTGGTAAAGGTTAAAGCCTTTCTAAAGCTTTGGGACTCCAGCTGAACTACAGTGAGAGCTATTATCCACAAATGGCAAAACATGGAACAGTGGTGAACCTTCTCAGGAGTGGTCGCTCGACCAAAATTACCCCAAGAGCGCAGAGACGACTCATCCGAGAGGTCACAAAAGACCCCAGGACAACGTCTAAGGAACTGCAGGCCTCACTTGCCTCAATTAAGGTCAGTGTTCACGACTCCACCATAAGAAAGAGACTGGCAAAACGCCTGCATGGCAGATTTCAAGACGAAACCACTGTTAAGCAAAACAACATTAGGCTCGCCTCAATTTTGCTAAGAAACATCTCAATGATTGCCAAGACTTTTGGGAAAATACCTTGTGGACTGATGAGAAAAGTTGAACTTTGGAAGGCAAATGTCCCGTACATCCGGCGAAAAGGAACACACAGCATTTCAGAAAAAGAACATCATACCAACAGTAAAATATGGTGGTAGTGTGATGGTCTGGGGTTGTTTTGCTGCTTCAGGACCTGAAGGCTTGCTGTGATAGATGGAACCATGAATTTACTGTCTACCAAAAATCCTGAAGGAGAATGTCCGCCATCTGTTCTTCAACTCAAGCTGAAGCGATCTTGGTGCTGCAACAGGACAATGACCCAAAACACACCAGGAAATCCACCTCTGAATGGTGAAGAAAAACAAAATGAAGACTTTGGAGTGGCCTAGTCAAAGTCCTGACCTGAATCCAATTGAGATGCTATGGCATGACCTTAAAAAGGGTTCATGCTAGAAAACCCTCAAATAAAGCTAAATTACAACAATTTTGCAAAGATGAGTGGGCCAAAATTCCTCCAGAACGCTGTAAAAGACTCATTACAAGTTATCGCAAACGCTTGATTGCAGTTATTGCTGCTAAGGGTGGCCCAACCAGTTATTAAGTTCGGGGCAATTACTTTTCACACAGGCCACGTGAGGTTTGATTTTTTTCTCCAAATAATAAAACCATCATTTAAAAACTGCATTTTGGTTATATTTGGCTAATGGTTAAATGTGTTTGATGATCAAAGGACCCAACCAGCCCGTTTTTT
>NW_024380941.1:0-7270 GCF_016835505.1 Polypterus senegalus | reverse complement strand
TGCCCATTGAAAGGAAAACCAAATCCAAGAAACCTCAAAACTCAGGCATACCCTTTTTATTACAAATATTGCACATTATGAACTGTTCTGTTGATATTCATTTAATCACATTTTCTCCTGCTATGGCCTCTCTCGCAGTTGCATGTAATTTTCTTGTAACATTTATATTTTTCCCCTAGATCCAGCCTTACTCAGTTTCCTTAAATCATAATAAGATGGCTCCAACTAACTGCTTCTGACGTTTTATACTTTATGCATCAAATTACTCTCACACCTCTAACAAAAAGGGCCATACTGGAGAACCAAAATATAAAGAATCTAAATCTCCTAAACTCTTAAAATTACACTCACCTCTGAGAGTTTCAGATAAATTGATTTAAGAAGAACTTTCCACATCAAAGCGAGGTGTTGAGGAGGATCCAAGCGGCTCTTTAGAGCTATTCGGTAAAGCTGGGCTGAAGCACATACGGTTCTAGATGTACTATGGTCATATTTTGCATGAGAAGGCCATTTTCTCCTAATATAAGAGAAAAATGAATGCATAAATTATGATAAAAGCATTAGAGTCTTCTGAGCATTCAACATGTGTTAACAAATGGAATACAAATGTAAAAATAAAGTTATGCAAACTATCAAACAATATATAAATAAGACAACTAATCATTGTCTTATGTCCGATTACAGATGTCTGTCACATGAGCACTGTAAAAGATAAAAGATAATATCTATGTATAATAATTCATAAATAACTGATGTATAAAGAGCCACTAATTAAAACATAGTTTATTAGGAAGGCCATAAAAGGTATGATATTAAGAAATATCTTCTTCTGCAGTAATATTGCATAAATTGTTACCTGCATCTCTTCAAGAGGCAAGTCCCCAACATGGGCTCTCTGTGTCAGTATATGCTGAATTCTTTATTTCAAGATGTTTTTGCAATCTGCTTCTGAACCTGTTCAGTAGAAATAAGAAGTTCAAAGAAAGAGAGACCAAAAATCCTCAGTGCTGAGCATTTTCATACCACCAGTTATAGAGCATAATGTACAACAGTCAGCCAAGTCATGCAGGAAACTGGAAACTGGGTCATTCCTGCATTGAAAACACAGAAATTAGTGTATACTGCAATCCATTAATCTAATCGAAATATTTTTCATTGTCGGTCAAATCAGATCAGACACTTGTGTCAATGTGACTTCACAATTTACTCAGTATGGCCATTAGAAATTTGCACAATGATGATAATCAAGAAAATGGTTTAACCACTCACATAAACTTACAAGTGTTCTGTAACCAACTCAGTGATCTAAAACATATCAGACAAATTTTGTGTATACTACAATGAGCATATTTAACGAATCCTCCAGTCACACACAATCACAGTGCATGGATCATCAACTATTTAAATACAAGACCTTGGCTGCTTTAAAAAATCACAGCACATTTTAGTCATTACACTGCAGACACTACTTCATCAAACTTTATTAAACTGAAGTAATACAATTGTGAGTGAAACATTTGGACCGTTGTAAAAAGAGCCAGATTGTCTGTATAAAGAGAGATATTTTGTTCTGTCTTCCTTTGCAATTCCCGTATGTCTGTTACCAAGACATTCAGCAGTCATTGTAAAACAGTATTTGCAGTCTGGTTCTGCAGGCTAATATGAAATAATCAGAACTGATTTGTTTTCATGAGCAAAGTCTTTTGGGATAGAGTGTAGTAATTTGATCCATGCACAATTGGTCAAATTATCTCTATTATACTCTATAAAATCTTTTCTTGTGTTCAAAGATACGTCCACCTTTGCAAGCTCGATTACTGAATGTGTAAAGCTTAACAAAAGACATTTTCACAAGTCCAGTTTGATCTCATTACATTATAGCAGGGAACATTTTATCTTTTCTTTTTGTTAAAATTATTGCCAAGAACTTAGTATCATTACTCAGTAGCAAGATTGGTCTACAGGATGCACACTTAGGGTGGTTATTTACACTTCTTTGAAAAGATGGTTGAGCAGAATCCATAAACAAAACTCTTATTATATCAGTCGATCCACATCCTGTCCTCACCAATAGTTATGAACTGTGGGTAATGTCTAAAAGAAATAAGAGTTTTCTTGCATTGTGTCTGGGCTGACACTCCATGACAGGGTGAAAGCTCAGCAGTTCAGAAAACCACAAAGTACAGTTGCTACTCCACCGGACTGAGAAGAATGTCCCCAGGACAAGTCACCCTAGAGTTGCTCTGGACATGTCCCACTGGGCGGAGACCCTGTGTGCAGACCTGGGAGTGTTGAAGGTATTATATTTCTCAGCTAGCTTGGGAATGCTTGGAACCTCCTCAGGAAGAGCTGGAATCTGTAGCTGGGGATAGGAAAGTCTGGACTCGTATGCGTGGCCTGCTGCCACCATGACCCTCACCAGGAAAATGGGTAGAAGATGAGAAGACAGTGATTGATGCCACCTACTGCTAGAGTTCTGGGAACAAGTTGTCTCTCTGCTTCAACAAACATAAACTAACCCTGATACTGCTAGTTAACAGACAGTTTTTGGTGAAATTCCACTGAATAGCCAACTCAACTTGCTAAAACTCTCCTTGCTATATACATTGTTTTACGATCATCATCAAAAACAATTTTCAACTTCCTAGCAAACTGATTGTGAATTGTTTGTTTATAATACAGAACCCATTCAGGAAAACTTTAATATATGCTTCTCCCAGCAGCTCAAGTACATAAAAAAATATATATTCCAGGCCTCTTTAACCTACACCGTATTTAATCATGGAAGTCATTTGGTACCCACATATTTAGAGACCTCTGTAGTGACAACACGTACACATCTCTGACCATTTCATTCTTAAATATACAATTCTAGCTAACATGCTTTTGTATGTAAGTTACAAACTTTGTCAAAAGAACATGCCCACCTAACCTAATCTTCCATCAGTGTCTAATTTGAGCATTCTCTGTAAAATACTGATAGCATTTCCAAACTCTTTTTAACAGTTTTATAGTGTGCAACTCTATGCAAACTTAGACAAACAAAAGCAATAACATTAGACAAGGAAAGGAATTAATCATTCACCATAAGCTCTTCATCATTCTGCAATTAGAGTAGCGTAATTCAGCTTAACAGTGAAAAGATTACAGTTATCCGAAATATATCACAGTTTGGATCCTAGCTGAATAATGCTATCAAGCAATAGACTTACTAAGACCACTATGTGGAAAATATTTGCCTCTATGCAAAAGTATTATTATTAACAGCAACTGTATTACTAAACCTTTAACAGCAAAATTTCCAGTAATACCACATAAGATTATATAATGATAAATTCAATGTGATCCCTCATACTGTACTGCCCAGACATCAACTTATCTTGATCATTTAAAAGAATCCTAACCCACCTTCTATACAGTAACTCAATGAAAAAGCAATGTCTCTCATTACTTAAAACTAGAAAAAAAAATCATAGCAAGGAACAATGAAAAACTTAGCAAGAAACACCAATGATGTTCTAAAATACGCTTGCCATTGCCACTATTCTTTCTCTTTATATATTATATTACTGGATATTGAAGAACTATTTCATAAGAGTCTTTTCTTTACTTAGCTTTCCAAATTGGTATTCAATGGCACTTCAAGTACTGATTCTGATTTAAGACATTTCATATCCTTGTGGCCCTGTGGTGGGATGCACCTTGCCCAGGGTTTGTTTCATGCCTTGCACCCTGTGTTGGCTGAATTCACTCCAGCAAACCCCATGACCCTGTAGCTAGGATATAGCCGGGTTGGATAATGGATGGATGGATATCCTTGTGGTGGAATATTGTACTGATTACATTATTTAAAACACAAACCAGTCAAAAATGCAATGTGGACTTTAAGCTCAATAAAACTTAATAATCTGTTTAGTAAGTAAAAACAAATACTTAAGTATATTTAGACAGACAGACAGACAGACAGATAGATAGATACTTTAATAATCCCAGGAAATTACATAATCCAGCAGCAGTATACTGATACAAAGAACAATATTAAATTAAATAGTAATAAAAATGAAAAAAATTAAAACAAAATTAATGTTAGCATTTACTCCCCGGGTGAATCTCTTAACCTAATTTTAAGAAATTCTATGCAATTCTTGCAATATATATTTGTGCAATTCATATGTTAAATCGCATCACACCTCTCTGTGGTTTTCGGACATTTAAAGCAAAAATTGTCTTTGTTTGTGCAATTAAACCAGGAACTTTGAAAACAATGGCTAAAACTCAAGAAAAATAACTTCTGCCAACACTTTGAAGAACAATAGTCATGCATGAAATTTATAAATAAATATTATTCATTCATTGATATTTTCTACCCATTTTTTATTACAGGATCAGGTAGAGATCACAAAATATTAACAAAATTGCAGGCCATGGTTGCTCATACCACCCTGTCATGGGTCATCCTCATGCCTGGACAAACTGGTAGAAAGGCAGGCTCTATTGTAGGCAGAGCTGGACAGTTTGACATCCGTGGCAGAGCGACGGGCACTGAGCAGACTCCTGTCAATCATGGAGAATCCACTGCATCCACTGAACAGGATCATCTCCAGACAGAGGAGCAGCTTCAGAGACAGACTCTGTCACTGTCCTGCTCCACTGACAGACTGAGGAGACCCACATTGCGACTCTTCAATTCCATCCGGGGGTAAACATTAATATTATACAAAATTGTCTGTCTGTTATACCTTCATTGTTATCACTCTTTAATTTAATATTGTTCTAGATCATATGTGCTGCTGGAGCATGTGAATTCCCCTGGGATTAATAAACTATTATCTTTTTAATGCAACTTACAAACAAAGCTAAACAGTCACACTCAAATCACGCTTACAAATATCTTTTTCTGTTGCATTTTCAACATTTATACCTGTAACTGTGTTCCATAATTTGAATCTAATGGAACTGCACTTATCTCAAATTCACTGCATTCTAATCTTATTCCATTAATTGATGTCAATGTACTATCAGCCCAGTACTCTTAAATAGCTTTTTAAACTTATTATGTATTGAACAATCTTCTATTTTATCTATTATTTTAAAATGTATTTATGTTTGCCTATAAAGTGCACTAAAATAAAATTTGCTGCACTGGATGTGGAAAGAAATGCAACAAATGTGAATAGATGGAAATCATGTACATTCTGTTTAGAATTGTCAAGACCAGGAACCAAAAACCAGATCTCTGGAGATACAAGGCATTAATTACTATAATACCATACAGAAATGTTGTATAAAATATGGATATAATAAAATTAATATTCATAATAGTAGATAATGTTAACAGCTAGAAATCAATGTCAAGCATTCTTGAGTATATATTCTACAGCAAGAATTTATTTTCTAAGATTTCACTCAGAGACCATGAAAACATTTCCATCCCTATCATGTTATTTGGTTATTACAGAGGAAGGTACACAAAAAACACCTACTGGCTCATTCATGGCATTTTGAGCTGAAACACTTTTAATGCACACTCCAAAGGCAATAGGCTTCCTGGTTTAAAAAATCATCCTCAAAGCGAAGGTGTAGATCTTGGATGTTCAACTAAATGAAAACAATACAAGAATAAAGAATATTTCTATACAAATAACACTGAAGTCATTCCAATATTTGTATTAAATAAGGCTTAAAAGCAAAGATTTCTACCACAGACATTTATAATTACAATATTTTTTTATGTTATGCATAACTCAAATATATTGGAGCTCAAAAGTTTGTGAACCCTTTACATTTTTATGAATTTCTGAATAGATTTGACATAAAATTTAATCAAATCTTCATCTAAATCAAAGAACATAATGTTATAGTTTTTCATTAATTTATTAATCAAAATAATCCAACATTATTTGTCAGAAAAGGTACAGTATGTGAACTTGTACATCTTAAAACTGAGGTGACCCTCTTGGTAGCAATGACTTCAATGCAACATTTACAGATCTCCTGGCCAGTCCCAAATGTCAGCTTGGAAGAATGTTGCCACATTACTCCTTACAGAACTGTTTCAACTCAGTAATGTGGGTTGTCTTCCTTGCATGAACTCACCATTTCAGGTACTGTCACAACTTCCTGTTAGAGTAAGGTCTGATGTTGACTCAACCATTATAAACTATGAATTTACTTCTTCAATCATTCTTTGGTAGACTAACTGGTTTGTCAGGGTTGGTGCCTTGCTGCAAGGCACATGTGTTGAGCTTCACTCATGAACAGAAACCTGACATACCCAAATAGAATTTGCTAGTAGAATTCAAAATTATGTTCTCAATGATGGAACCTATCCTTATCCTGGCAATAAAGCATGCCGAACAATGATATCCCCATCACCATGTTTTAGATTGGAATGAGGCTCTTATTTTAGACTGCATTATTCAGTTGTTGCCAAAATAATATTTCTCATTTAACCAAAAATTTGAATTTTCTGTACTTTTTTTGCCTCATCTAGGTGGTCTTTAGAAAACTTTAAATGGGCAATTGTTCCTCTTAGACAGCAGTGGCTATCTCCTTGCATTTCCATGCACATTATTATTGTTGAGTGTTTGCAAGATAGTGAAATGTTTGCAGCAGGGCGTATATGCTTAATGAATGGACTAGATTCAATGTTGAGAAATTCACTATGGGAAAAGTAGTTCATTATAAACTGCCACCAAAACAACAAGACGAATCATGGCACAAATAACAAATTTACACTGAGTTTGTATTACAGAATGATTTTGCATACAGTACATATCAGGCACTGCCATAGAGACCTACACTGAATATCGGCACAGTGAATGCTGCTGTACCAGTTAGGATGCTATTCCTCTCAGCAGAGGGGCTCTGGAGGCATTTTCTGTTATTTTGTCCAGGTGCTGTCTGAGCTTGCTGATAAGTTTGGGGAATGAAAGGTTATGGATGCCACAATTCAAAAGTCACAGGTATGAGCAGAATTATTGTGGTGCGCTGGCATGTCCAGGATCAATGGTTGCAGCATTATCAAATGCAGGGGTGAAGTAGCTTTAAGATAATGTTGTTTGGGTTTAATAAACTAATTAGTGCCTAACCAGGAGCTTCACTGATAACTAGAAGTTATTGGAAAGAAAGAACTTTCTCAGTCATTTCTTCTGACATAGCTCAAGAAAGATTTGCTCAAAAAGTGATTGTTATAGACAGAATAAGCGAAGTTTGAAAAAAATGTAGTATATAATAAAATGAAGAAAAACTATGGAACATAAGCAAAGAT
>NW_024380940.1:0-16984 GCF_016835505.1 Polypterus senegalus | reverse complement strand
CTTTTTGCCTTCCAGTAACTAGCTGGTCTCATCACATTCCTTCAGCATCGTCTGTCTCCTGCTTTCTGGTCAGTGCCACCTCCATCCCATATAACATAGCTGGTCTCACTACAGTCCTGTAGATCTTCCCTTTCACTCTTGCTGGTACCCGTCCGATACAAATGTTCTCCATGAAAATATGAAGTTAAAATTTTTTCTGCCATTACTACACAATATTTTGGGTAAGTAATATATAAAACTAGTAAATACCAGAGCTTTCGAGCAGAGAGGTAGTGTGTTAAAGAAGTTATGAAAAGAAAAGGAAACATTTTAAAAATAACGTAACATGATTGTTAATGTAATTGTTTTGTCATTGTTATGAGTGTTGTTGTATATATATATATATATACATACACACACACACATACATATATATATATATAATATATATAATACACACATACATATATATAGTATATCATAAGTATATATATATATATATAACATATATATATATACACACACATGTATATATATATATATATATATATATATATATATATATACATATATATATATATATATATATATATATATACATATATATATATATATATACATATATACATATTGTCACGCACGCTTGGTAGGAGGCCTTGGATTGATTCTGAGCAGCAACACCTGGGAAACCATTAAGCGCTAGGGAATGGCGGGGTATTAACTTTCTCCCTCTGCTTCCTCATAGAAAGAAAGACCTTCCTGCACTATAATAGGCCTGGATTGACTGCGTGCGGTACTTCCGCCCTCCTCCTCCATCTTGCTCTGGCGCCATCCTTCCCATCCTTCCCTGCGGTCCTTCCCGGCATTCCTCCACTTCCGGCTCCTCCCTAATAAAATGGCGCTGGACAGGGTGAGTCGGCGCGTGATATGAACTGTTTTGTTTATACTTTTGACCGTGTTTTTTGCTGTGTACTATATCACGGGGCGGAAACCCCAACCCTTATTGCTGTCTCCTCGGTCCTTTACAAGTGGCGAAGTCGGCAGGATAGAGAGATCTCGGAATAGCGGAGGGACAGGACCTCAACACGGTGCTGTAGGCCATGAATGACCAGCTCCAGGCCTGCAGCTGCGCAAGCCGCCACCACCGGGAGCTGGAGGCCGAAGAGCCAGGTTGGTGGAAGCCCAGCAGGCGAGACCAGACCCGCCCAGGCAGCCGCCTCATCCTATAGTCCGATGGGCCCGGGGAGGGCGTGATGCCTACCTGGGCATGTTTGAGAGGGCGGCCACCGGAGCAGTGGCAGCGGTCAGTGGGCGTCCATCTTGGCGCCATACCTGAAGGACCAGCGCTGGCTATTATGACCTCCCTGAGGAGGAGGCGCTAATTCGACCTCCTCAAGCCCGAAATACTGGCCCTTCGGCATTAGCCGGGCCAGCAAGCGGCGAATGGCGGAACTGGGTCTTTGACCCGAAAAGCCCTTCGCGCCCAGGCGTTGAGTTCTGGGGCAAGATGGGCGCTGGCTACGGCCAGAGGCCCGGCAGGCGGAAAGTGGTCGGCGGGTGGCCTGTGAAGGCCTGGTCAATCGTGCCCAGTTCCCTCGCCCAGCAGGTCGGGGCACGCCTATCAGATGTCGGGCCTCCTCGGCGTCCTGGGCGTCAGTTGGCGGTCCTCCGACTTGGGGTCAGAAAAGCCTGCTGCGGGAACCGGCAGGGGCGGCCACCCGAGCCCCTCGGCAGCGCTGCAGAAGCGCCAGCCAGAGCCAGAGAGGCGGGTCCGCGCTGTTTCAAGTGTGGCGAGACCGGTCACCTGCTGCCAAACTGCCCCATCACATGCCCGGAGCCTATGGACTGCAGCTGGACATCGTCGGAGAGGTATTGAGGCGCCGCATCCCTTGGCGATGGTCCGGAATACGGGGTGGTGTTGGCAAATGGACGCGCCGTGGTGGCTTTGTTTGATTCCGGCAGCAACATTACCATTGTTGCTTTCGCCGTTTTGTCTTACCGCAACAGTGGTTAAAACAGCATTTGTTGGTCACCTGTGTGCATGGGGGACTAGGTCATATCGTTCAGCTCACTGCTATAAGTACTACCTGGAAGGGGAACCAATCCAAATGGCGGTCGCTGTGTTACCTGACCCCCTTCCCAGTGATTTTGGGACAAGACTGGTCTAAAAGAATCAGCGGTAAGCCATTAGCCGCTCCCGGGCCTCGTTGGATCTTGTTATGAGGGGAAAAGGCACCCCTCGCCGGCCTCCACGCCGTGCACAAGGGCAGGCCCTATGGGCGCTGGTGTCTCGGGGACCTTTCGTGGCTACGGACCTTGACCCGAAGATTCCGTACGGAGAAGGGACCAGCCAGGGAACTTCTCCCGGCCCAGGCCCCAAGACCCTCTCGGCGGCCTGGACCATCAATTTCGGTCCACGCCGCCTCCTTTAAGAGGGAGCAGTGGAATGATGACTCCCTCGCGCTTTATCCGGAATGCGCTCGCTCTGCCTAACAGCTCAACAGCGGACGGATCCACACCGCGGGAACCCTTCTTTGTCCTTGAGAATGATCTGTTGTACCGAAAAGTGGCTACCCATGAGGGCGCAGGTGCGGAAGTTGTTGCTAATTCTGCACCTTCCGGCGGGAGATATGCGAGCTGGCACATGCTCACCTCCTAGGCGCCCCTCCCGTGAAAAACACTGAGAGGATTAAGCTCGCTTTTACTGGCCTGGGATCAATGAGGAGGTCCGGGCGGTTCTGTCAATCCTGTCCGGGAGTGCCAGACCCGCCAGATTCCTAGGAGGGACCGTGGCTCCTCTAGTCCCTATTCCCCGTGGACATCCCTTTGAAAGGATAGGGGTCGATTTGGTGGGACCCTGGAGCCCCCAACCCGTGGCCACAAGTATATCCTAGTCATGGTGGACTATGCCACCCGGTACCCAGAGGCGGTTCCCCTGCCTCGCTAATACTAAAAGCATCGCGACGGGAACTGGTTAAGACTTGCACGCGTGGCATACCCAAGGAGGTCCTCACGGACCAGGGTGCGCCCTTCACTTCGGATAACGCTCAAGGAGGTAGCCAAATTACTGCAGATAAAGCACCTGAAAGCTGCCGTCTATCACCCGCAAACTGACGGGTTGGTCGAGCGATTTAATCAGGCGCAAGCAGATGCTCCAAGGTAGTCAGCGGGCGGCAGGAACTGGGACCAGCTCCTCCCTCGTGCTTTTGCCTACGGGAGGTACCCCAGGCCTCTACAGGCTTCTTTGAATTACTATCGACGACAACCCGGGGAATCCTCGACATCCTAAAGAGGCTGGGAGGCGAGGCTCTTCCCTCCTCTAACATTTTAGATGCGTGCGCAACCTGCGCGACCGACTCACAAAGATCAGGCCCCTCCTAAAGAGCCGTGACTCGTGCGCAAGCAGCGCAGGCCCGGTGTTACAACCGCAACTCCGTCCTCAGGGAGTTCCGCCTGGGACCGAAATGGTGCTCGCCCGACCTCCCACTGGCTGCCTCGCCACTGGCAAGGGCCTTACGAGGTTAAGGGAGAGAAAGGACTCGCGACTATTTGGTGAAACAGCCCAATCGCCTAATCGAAAGGAGAGGATCTATCACGCCAACCTGTTAAAGCCCTGGAGAGATAGAGAGGAGCTCCCCAGCTCCCGTAGGTCACTCTCCCTTTTCATAGCACAACTGCCCTTAACCTCGTGAAGAGCTGACCCCCAAGCAGCGGCAGGAGTTAGCCCAAACACTCCGAGCCATCCCCGAGGTAGTGAGCGAGTCACCGGCCGGACCGCTGATTGCCCATATATAGTCACGGAGCCGGGTAATCGTCCGGGAGAGGCCCTACAGACTCCGGAGGCAAAACGCGAGAGGTCTAACTGGAGGTGAAACGTATGTTGGACATGGACATAATTGAAGAGCCATAGTCCCTGGTCAGCCCTATTGTCCTCGTCTCCAAGCCAGGCGGCTCCTGGAGGTTCTGTAACGACTTTAGGCGTCTGAATCAGATCTCCAAGTTCGATGCTTACCCTATGCCCTCGAGATTGGCGATCTCCTTGAGCCGCTGGAGTGTTTTTACGATATCGTTCGACCCTTGACATGACAAAGGGTATTGCCCGGCAAATTCCTTTAGCGGCATCCGCGAAAGGAGAAAGCGGCCTTTAGCACTTCTAGCGGGCACTGGCAGTACAAGGTCCTCCCATTTGGGCTGCACGGGCCCGGCCACCTTCCAGCGTCTGGTAGATAGAGTGCTGAAGCCCCACCAGTCCTATAGTGCCGCCTACCTGGATGGCGCTGTCATCTATTCCGGCACCTGGGAGGAGCATCTACTGCAGGTCGCAGCTGTCCTCCTAACACTACAGCTAAAGCCTCCGCATAAACCCCGGAAGTGTTTTTGGATTAAAGGAGGCCAAATATTTAGGCTACCTCGTGGGACAAGGACAGGTAAAGCTACAGAGCTCCAAAGTTAAAGACATCTTAGAATGGCCCCGCCCGAAATACCAAGAAACAGGCGCAGGCTTTCTTGGGGTTTGCGAGTTACTACCGCCGGTTTGTTCCCGTTTCGCTAAAGAGCAGCACCCTTGACTGACCTGACAAAAAGAGCGCCCTACTATCGTGGTGTGGACCGACAAAGCAGCACCGCGTTCAGTGACCTAAAGAAGCGCCCTAACGTCGGCACCTGTGTTACGGACGCCCATTTTGGGCTCCCGTTTATTCTCCAGGACCGGCGCTCGACACAGGCCTGGGTGCCGTGCTGAGCCAAAGCTGCCGATGGGTGTCTGAGCACCCTGTGATGTACCTTAGCGGAAAACTGATGGACGGGGAGACCGGTGCGGCAGTGGAGAGGGAGGCCTTGGCCATTGGGTGGGCAGTGACCCACCTCCAGCATTACCTGCTGGGTGCGAATTGCTCTGGTGACTGATCCGCTGCACTTCAGTGGATGTCCCTACACAAAGAGTGAATCAGCGGGTCACCAGGTGGTTCCTGGACTTACAGCCGTATAAGTTCACTGTCACTTATCGGGGGGCACCCTTCAGGCCAATGCCGATGCCCTCTCTCGTATTCACGACCTCTCGGTTAGGTCCGCCCGACCTGGCGGTCCTGGGCTAAGGGGGATGGTGTCGCGCCTTAGCGGTAGGAGGCGCGGATTGATTCGATAGCACCTGGGAAACCACTGCGCCGCCAGGGAATGGTGGGGTATTAACTTTCTCCCTCTGCTTCCTCGTAGAAAGAAAGAGCTTCCTGCACCATAGGCCTGGATTGACCGCAGTCGGTATACTTCCGCCCTTCCTCCGCCATCTTGCCCTGGCGTCATCCTTCCCATCCTCCCTTGCGGTCCTTCCCAGCATTCCTCCACTTCGGCTCCTCCCCAATAAAATGGCGCGGACGCCAGGCGTCAAGTCGCGCATATGAACTGTTTTGTTTATTTTTGACCGTTTTTCTGTGTCTGTATAATATATCGGGGCGGAAAACCCCAACCCTTGCTACTGTCTCCTCGGTCCCTTTACAATATATATAAACATACATACATACATACATACATACATATATATCTACATATATATAGCTAAAATCCCTGAACTTAGCGAAGCGTAAGAACTGCTTTTAAATTTTATTAAGAAGAAAAGAAAACTTTTTAAACTGATATACCAATTTAAATATACCAATAACTATCTGTTAAGGATCTCTTTGTATATCACGCTGTAAGTTCAGCAGTCCGGTTGTAATATGACCAAGCTGTGCACTGAGATTACTTTGAGAATGCAACGATAGTTTTGTCTAGGAGGAAAGCAATGTTGCCTCAAATCAATGGCAACCTTTTTGTAGGTGTGTCCCTGAGACTTATTAATTGTCATGCTAAAAGCAGAGCCTTACTGGAAATTTGAGGTATTTCAATTGAAATGGGAGATCAGAGGTATAGCAGTGATGCCAGGAATACATTCAGAGTGTGTGGCGCTCTGCTGTTTTTGTGTAGCTGCCTTCACACAGCTTCTCCGCTGCTTTATAAACGAACGCATATAAGGCTATCGTTTCTCCGTTTCTTCGCGTGTTCTGTACTGTTTTATTGTTCTTTTATTACGATTCTTATAGTTATTGTGTAGCTATTCGAGACTTACTTTATTGTTCAGGTACCCATTTTCTTTATTTAATCCGTAATGCACGTTATTTTTGTTCGTTTTATTCACGATTATAGATATTTATTGATTCTCTCTATAGCTGACTGCGTGTCATATAAGATGCTCAGCTGGTTTTGTGAAACAGCCTTTACATTCAAGCTCAAAAACAACAACAACAAAATATATTTATATAGCACATTTTCATACAAGAGTGTAGCTCAAAGTGCTTTACATATTAAAAGAATAGAGATCGAAAAGACATAATTATAAAAATAAATCAACATTAACATCGAATAAGAGTAAGGTTCAATGGCCAGGGGGGACAGAAAAACAAAAACTCCAGACGGCTGGAGAAAAAATAAAATCTGCAGGGATTCCAGACCATGAGACTGGCCCGTGTCCCTCTGGGCATTCTACCTAACATAAATGAAACAGTCCTCTTTGGATTTAGGGATTTCTCTGCTGTTTTATAAATGAACGGCTTATATAAAGCCATCACCTTGTTAATTGTGTAATGCGTTTTTGAACAGGTTTTGATGCATGGAAGTGATCACTTTCACTGCGTTCAGGCAGTTCATGTGAGCTGCTCTTCTTGTGTGATGTTGCGATATCCACGGCTTTTATTTAATGTTAGCTAGACCCGGCACTTAAAAAGTTTCGCTACAGCAATTTTAACTCCCGTTATAAAGTGATCCAAAGTCTCGTTTATACCTCGTGTCTTCTCATTAAACTTGTATCTCGCTAATAAAGTATTCTCGTTTTTCTTCAGCTCTTTGGGAGCTCTTCCTTCTTTTCTCACGTACTGTCTCAGTCAGTTCACGGTGATTACGTGGGAGGCGTGATGATGTCACACGCAGCTCCGCCCCCCACAGCCATCGAGCTAACGTCCATTACAGTATATGGAGAAAAATAGGTACCATGTATGACCATTACGCTTAGAATTTTGAAATGAAACCTGCCCAACTTTTGTAAGTAAGCTGTAAGGAATGAGCCTGCCAAATTTCAGCCTTCTACCTACACGGGAAGTTGGAGAATTAGTGATGAGTGAGAGAGTTGGTGAAGGCTTTGCCTTTTATTAGTATAGATATAATTTATAAATGGAGTTTTCCTTTATAGTAGTAACAAAATCAGGAGTGTACAAAACAAAACAGAGAAAGTGAATTAGATGAGTGATATTATGAATTTGTACTGAGCAGGCCGCAAGCTGTTCTCCTCTCGTAATGGAATTTCTGACCTTGTGCTTCATGGCTTTCACATGTTGTGGAAAAATGAGCGATGTGTTTTGTTCACCTCTTTAATTTGAGAGGATGTGATCGCTTGACTTATTTGAGAAATCAGTAGTATCCCAGTACCCACATTATAACAGCTTTACAAGACAATATGGTCACAAGTGAACCCCCGGAGTCAAACCCCCAAACAGCAATTTAGTCTTAAAGAATTTTCCTTTGGGTCAATTGGATAATATCTTGTTTTTCATGATACAAAAAAACCCAACATTTTAAATCCTCCTAAACAGGCTCAATGCAGAGGAACAGGTCATGCAACATGGAACCCATTTTATGAATTCCATAGATCAATGGTGTGAAGGGAATTTTTTCCTCCTCCTCCTAGTACAACTACAACAAGTGTATGATGTGCCTAATGTAGGTTATCCTCCTCTGGCACTCAAACCAGCAAACTATAATCAACTTACACTGTACAATATTAAGCTGTAATTGCAACCAATGATCAATTTTCAGATATTGCATCTCACCACTGAGCTGTTGTAAGTTTAGAAAAATTTCTATCATGTCAGAACTCTCCGGCTCCCTTGTAGTGCTTAGTAATCTCACAAGCTGATTTTCTGATGTCACCATCAAATTCCCCAAAATTCATTGTGCAGTGACTGCAGTGAGCGTGTCCGTGGCAACAATAATAACAAGTAGACATGGCGCAGAGAGAATGCATCATGTAGACGGAGAGCATGAAGACCAGGTTAACCGAGCCCTGGCAGCAAAACTCATGTCTTCTTCATTATACATGACTGTCCGGAATGGGAGAAAGTTTGGTGGTACATAACCCGATGAAAAGTATCTCAGGAAACATTTACTAGAAGAACCCAAAATAAACGTACACCATGATAAATCATGTAGATTATGGACCTGTGATTCTCTCTGTCTGAAAACAGACCATATTGTCCAGCACCTTCACAACCATCTGTGTGTTCAGCTACACCTAATTCTTTTCTTTGTAGTTTTAAAGCACAATACAGCAAGAATCAGCAGTACAGCTCTTTTGTTTGTTGCCATTTTGAGAAGCCTGTGAGCATATTGTTTTTATGTACAGGTGAAGCTTTACTGCAAAATGTCAATGGATAAAACTGTCCATCGAAGTTGTGTACCGCATTATACTTTGAGCACTTACAATGTGGCATGTCAATTAGACCGAACATGATTGTACATGACATACATCACTGCTGATCTTATTGTACAGTGTGAGTAGGTTGGGTGAATATGAGAAAATTGCACAGTGTATGCATGGCCTTAGATGAAAAGATTGCTCCTTTAGTGTGTGAGTCATTACCAGACAACTTCAGTCTAGAGGTTGCAATGTTATGTCAGTATCTTATATATCTATAAGTCTGTTACATGACTACTCACAAACTACTGATGCTGGAACCTTGATCTTGGTCTTAATTGAAAGCTTATGACCTGACTGGTGAACCAATAAATTTGATATTGCGACAACCATAGCAAAGTCAGCTTGGTTCACGTATTTATTGAGGTAAACTGATCAAGAAGGTGACATGGCAGAAACAATAGGAACAGCAATGATATCTGCTGAGTGTAAAGCATATTGCAGAAGCCAAGGTAGAAGAAGGATGATAGCTGCACTATCAATTTGGCGTCAAGCACATACTGCACAGTGACCTTCTGGTACTCACAAACTCCTGGTTCTAGAACTTTGATCCTGGTCTTAATCAAAACCCTATGACCTGCATTCTGCAAAGTCAAAACTCTGAGGTTGAAACAACCTCTGAAAAGTAAAGTGATTGAGAAAGCAGTGCCATCTGCTGAGTGCCTTACTGTTGGGCAGAAAAAATGATTGAAATAAAAGCCTGATCCTCACAAGCACATCTTTTGATAATTTCCCAGGATACTTACATTTGTCTTCCAAAGTCATAATCAAGTGTGAGTGTTGTGATTGTTAATCATCGACTGTGACAAAAAACTCTGTAAAAGGAAGAAGGAAAACAAAAGAGCAGCAACACCTGCTGAGCATCAGGCCCATCATGAAAGGCACTTAAAATACAGTATGCAAGATGGAGAATAAGAGGGAAATGCATGCAGACAATCAAGCACTACTTTGAAAAGTTACATCACAAATGTGATCATTGTGTTTTTTCCATAATGAATATTATTCCAAAATAAGAAAAAGTTTTATAAGGTCTATGTGTTTCCTAATATAGCATATCATTCTGGCTTAATTCAGGACTAAAGAAGGGTGAAGGCCATGGCAGTAGCAATGTAAAAGGTATGAGGTAAAACATGGGCCCACTCACACACAAGCTGATTTAGAATCACCAACTAACTAACTGGAATATTGAAGGAGTACCAGAATACCAGGATAAAAGTTGAGACGTGAGCATCAATAGGCTTTGCACCCTAGGAACCAAGTTTCCCAAACTATTCTATAACATTTCAGTAATTATTTACCGCTCTGATGCTGATCGTTCTGATCATAAAATAGGTTATTACGATAGCAATTGATGAAGAATTCCTAGTTAATTTCAGAATGATGGTATTTGCCATATAATTCTCAAGATATTATCAAACATTCACTTGAGGGTTCCTCTACAGTGCCTGTTTTTCTTGCATGATTTGGCTCATTTTGGCTCTTGATTTGACTTAAGCTTTGAGTTTGGTATTTTTTCTCTCCAGCCGTTTTGGCTCAGAGCATCTGTGACACACAGACACACACACAGAGAAACACACCCATCATCGAGATATCAATGTTTTCGATATCAAAGGGACCCTAAAGCGTATATCCGTTGAAAACCGAGATCAAAATTTTTGATGAATCTAAAAGCTTTAGCTCCTCCCCAATGATCGATAGGTGATGGTGGGGGAGCGCTCAAAGCTAAAATCCTTGCAGAAACTGCATATATGCACAAATCAAACAAACATCAACTAGGGATGAATTCAGATTGAATATACTGGATCCTTGAGAGTGGCGAAACCTAATCTGGGTCTCACTTCATTAGAAATTACTTTAAGATTGACCATTTGGAGGAAAAAATATATCATAAAGAACCACTAAATGCTTTGGAAACATTTTGGAGTTTATGTATTTTTTAATTTGTGAGTCTAAGCAGAAGAATCAAACCTGTTTAATCCAGAAGCTTGGGGTGCTACATTCCTTTTAAAGAAATTGCTGCAATAAAGATGTAATCACTCAACAAGTGTGGGAGCAGGATTCTCACCTCACTCTCAGGTGACAGTGTTAGCAACTGTACAAAACAGGCTGTCATGCATCTTCAGTGGTTGTTAATCTCACATTTTGAAGTTTGCCATATGATGCAGAACCGAGTCTGTGTTTTATAACTATCAATCCCATAAGGTCTGCTCCACCATAGAGAAAACCGCAATGCACTGTCAATGGAACAATACTGTTAGATAAAACACTAATCCTTATGGTGATGTGGAAGGATTCAACATCACCTGTCTTAAAGCTGATAAAAGCTTGACTGCCACAAAACAAAACGCCGTGATGATCTTTTTCAACAATTAGCAGCTCTTCAGTTCATGACATTACTAATGTTCCTCTTAGCAATCTCTGTCTTCCTTTTTTAAACTTCTTTCCTCACTTTTAGTTTTAATCCTACATATAGTTTCCACTTTGCATTTTCCATGCAGTGCTGGCCTGTTGTCCAGCAATACAAGTTCCAAAAAATGCTACCTCCATTATTTGGTTAAAGCAAGATTTAAGGGAGATATTGCCATTTTGTACCCTAAATCAGAAGCTATTTTGGAGTTTTGTCTTTGGACTCAGATTCAGCTTCATTACTATTGACCAGTGCAGTGTCTGTAGAAGAGCTGCCAGCACTCTAATTCTCTTATCAATCTCATGTTCACTTTTTTCATCACTTGTGAGCAGGGTACCAAGATTCTTAAACATCTTTACTAAAGACAGCTGTTCATCACTCACCCATATAGAGCAATCCCCCCTTTTTAACTCTTTGAGGGCTGAATATTTTTTCCAAAAAGCAATGGCTTCACTCAGAAGTCAACATTAAACGTCTGTTGCATGCTGGCTGTCAGTTTGCCAAGAACGTGTGGCTTGCTTGCTGCCAGGCTGTCTTTACGTGGCTGGGACACGGTCGCAGTACATTGAAATCTGGTTTCTACCTCTTATCATTGTTAGAGGCAGTCCTCCCTGTTAAACATTGTCAGTACCACGACTAGTTGGGACCGATCAGCTGAAGCTGGAACCTCACATTCATCTTCGATCGCTTGTATTGTAAGTCAAAGTCCAGTTCAGAGATGATAATAGGCAACAACTTCGTCCATGGAATATTTTGATTTACACGTCCGCTTTGATCTCTCGCCAGATGTCAGTGCCATTTTTAACGTGGTTTGCACCTTGCTACTCACGAGAGTGCAGGGAATCTCGGTCAAACCAATGAATCGAACTTTCCTTCTAGCAACGAGTCCAACTAAAACGTACGGTGGGTTTTGTCACAGTTCACAGTTGATTATCATCGCAACTCCTCCTTTCACAAAAATCGACATCAGCCCTGAAAGAGTTAAAGAGTGAACTATGACCTTAGACTTGGAGGTGCCGATCCTCATTCCTGCTGCTTTACACTCAACAGTGAATCATTCAAATGCATGCTGAAAGTCACAGCTGGATGAGGGAAAGAAGACAACATCAACTGAAAAAAGGAATGATTTTCCCCTAGCCTCCCAACTGGACACCCTCATATCTTTGGTCACGTTTGATTTCCTGTCCATTAGGACATTTACATGCACTCGATAAACCAATTATTCACAGACATCTGATTACTAAAATCCATTAAACCCTTATTCCATGAGAATCGGGTTATTGACCTGTGAGAAACCTGATTATCAGAGGTAGATTTTTTGTGAATAATCCATTCTTAATCTAAATCTTATGGGGCTATTGTTAAGGAGTTTGTAATCTGTACTCTGAAATGCTTCCAAATGTTACAGCGATCGCATTATTCCTAATCCTGACTGGACAATCTATATCCCCAATATTTCAGAAATTAATAATTTATGCTGATGAGCTGAATACAGTGCTAAACTCAGCAACACAATCTGAAGCAGTGGGAAATATGTTAAAAGTAACGCGGCAGTAGTCTGATTACTTTTTAACTTTTTTCAGGGCAGATGTCAACTTTGGCCAAAATTCAGGGTAGAGGATGATAATCAGCTGTAAACTTTGGAAAAAACACACCATTACGTTTTAGTTTGATTCCCTTTCCTAAGGGAAAGTTATCCTTGTTGATTTGACTCTGATTCCTTGCACGGATGAGTAGCAAAGAGCATTCAACCTCAAAAATGGCAGCACATCTGGCCAAAGGCCAAAGCAAATGTGCAAAGCAAAATCTCTTGGCCGACGTAACACTGAATCAGACTCTGATTTTGATGCGTGATCGGGAGATGGATAACAAAATGAAAGTAAGGTACCAGCATCAGCTGATCGGTCCCCAGTTGATCGTGATGGGAAAAACATTCATGTAGCTGATGTACCACAACAACATTTTACCTGGGGAGGACCACAAATTTTCAAAAGATAAGAAGTGAAACCAGATTGCATCTTACGACTGCCACCACCAGCCACCCACCATGCAAGACAGCCAGGCAGTCTGCCACCCCTGCACAGCCCTGATGCCTCAGATGCCAAATAGCACACATAGCAACAGACATTTTATGCTGATTTATGGAAACCATTGCTTTGTGTGCTTTTCAGGAAAACTACGTTTTGGAAAAAAATTAAAACCTCAAAGAGCAAAAAGCAATGAATAACCTAACTCAACACTTATTTTACTGAAGTAATAATATCCGCGCTTATTATTACTCCCAAGCACTGGGTAAGACAACAACAACAACATTTATTTATATAGCACATTTTCATACAAACAATGCAGCTCAAAGTGCTTTACATGATGAAGAAAAGAGAAAAAAGACAAAATAATAAGAATAAAATTAGGAACACTAATTAACATAGAAAAAAATTAAGAATAAAAAATAATAAATAGAATAAAAGTAATAAAAATTAGAATTAAAAAATAAGATGAGAAGAACATGTACAGGAATCAGTCTCACAGCAAAGCAGAATAGAGTCTGATGCAATCCGTAACAGAAACATATCAATAAAGAAAATACATTTGTTTTAAACATAACTACAAAACACAAGAAAATGATCACAGGTGTCAGGCTAATGCAGATTCACGGTGGTCGAAAATTACATTTAACTCATTTTTGCACAGGTTAATCATGTCAGAGCATTGTACCAAAGGATAACTCCAGATGATTACTTGTGCAGGCAAAAGTGTATAGTTGAGGAATCAGCCTTCAGGCTTAACTGGATTATTCACCTTAACCATTATGTGGGTGCATGTAAATCAATGCATGAAAACTGCAAACAAAAGTGGTGAGATGACAGAGACTTGACAGCTGCCTCGACATACAGTACATAGTGAGTAAGTTCAATTAATGGCAAGCTCTCACTGTGTAAGAAAGGTCAGAGCCGATATACTTTCTTAGAAGGATGGTGTCCTTCAACATCTGCAAAAGATGCTGCAGATGTTCTACCAGATGGTTGTGGCGAGTGCCCTCTTCACGCGGTGGTGTGCTGGGGAGCAGCATAAAGATGAAGGATGCCTCACACCTGACAAACTGGTGAGGAAGGCAGGCTCTATCTCTAGGAATAAAACTGGACAGTTTAACGCCTGTAGTAGAGCCGAGGCACCTAAGCAAACTCCTGTCAATCATGAAGAATCCACTGCATCCACTGAACAGTGTCATCCCCAGGCAGAGGAGCAGATACAGTGACAGACTTTTGTCACTGCCTTGCTCCACTGACAGACTGAGGAGTTCGCCCCTCCTAAAATTATGTGACTCTTCAATTCCACCCGGGTGTAAATGCTAACATTATTCAAAGTTATTGTCTTTTTTTACATGCATTTATTACTCTTAATTTAATATTGTTTGTTTTTTTTTTTTTTTGTATCAGTATACTGCTGCTGATTATGTGAATTTCCCTTGGGATTAATAATATCTATCTATCTATCTATCTACCCTATCTATCTATCTATCTATCTATCTATTCATTTAGGAAAAAAACAGCATGCAGGAGTGGCCCTGTTAGACCATATTCCTGCAGCACCTTCCCACAACACATGGTGTGCAATAATCTATTTCTTTCTAAATATACAAAACTCTAGTAGACTGGTTATCATACCCCATACCCCCTCCAGAAAACTGTTGCCTGCTGTTTCATGACCAGGAGGGAAAATCCATTTTAGTTTCTCTTTTTACAGCTAAATTTCCATATCCCAACCCTCACCTCAGGTCATGAGCTGTGAGTAGAAAACCAAAGAATGAGATCTTGAGCACCAGCGCCAGAAATTAAGGGTATCTTCACAGAGTAGTTGGGCTGACACTCTGAGATAGGCTGAGAAGCTTGGTGATTCAGGAGCCAAAGGCCAATATCCAATCTGTAGCTGAGGACAGGGAAGTCTGGGTTGATGTTTGGCCTGCTACCATTCACCTTCACCGGGAAAAAGCAATTTCAAAAAAATAAAAAAGATAAGATGAGAAAAACTGTTAGGGACCCCCATTTTAGTAAATGTGTGATTTTTAAAAACTAAAGATCTGTTTTGCTTTTTACTGTCTGTCCTGATTTGCATTTCCTTTGTTCATCCTAGTTGGTTTTAATGGCTGGAACTTGCACCACCATTACAGCAAAAGACAAAACAGGTACACTGATCATTCATCTCCTTGACTGTGGAAACACAAATGCTGCAGCTCTTCAGCAAAGTGAGTACTTTCTATTTTAGAATTGTAAAAGTAAAAAATAATTAGGATTGGATGTTTGGGCCTCAAAACCATTTATTTTACTTGTGAATATTAGCAGCCTGGGATGTGCTGAAGTAAAGCACTTAAAATCAACCCTACGAAACTAACTCTTTGATAGCAAATTAGAGTGTGTTTCATTTAATGGTGGTGCCTTGTGGTCTCTGTGTTTTAAATTATACGTTTATTCAAGGATTTTTTATGACACATTAGCTACCAATTAAATGAAAACATTAAAGCATTAATTAATCATGTCAAACATGAAAGTAGTCACTTTAAAACTGGAAAATAGCAGTATAAGCAGCTAGACAAGATATATTGTTTTCTTTTAAAAATAACTGTACAAAAATTAAATAGTCTGCATTATTTCTAAATTTGCAAATGTTCTGATTCTGGTTTCTTTTACTTTTTTTTTTTTTTTTCCCGCATATTTTTACTTCTATATGGATATTTTGCATTTTTTTAAATGAATTTTTTTATGGAGGATTCATTTTAGCATTAGTTAGTGGATTTGGTGTCATTTTAACAAAACTAATTTATGCAACCCATAGGAATGAATAATAAAAAATGAGATCTACTTAACATCTTTTTGGTTTGTTACAGAAAATAATAAGATCGGGAAGAAATATGATCTTCTTTCTTCTGGGACAAAAACGCCAGTATTCTTCAAGTCCCCTTTGAGGTACTGCAGAGATCTCACAAGTCATACAATGAACTTAGATTGTCCAAGTAGTTTCTTGACATTTTTTTTTTGCAACTGGAAAGTATTTGCATTATGTGCTCAGTAATATCTGATGAAATCTATGGACAGTTATGTTTGGTAATAAAACACATTGTGATGTTTGAAAAGGAGCCATTGCTTTTTGTTTTTTAGTATCAGTGGTTAAATTTATATTGCTGTGCTCAAATTAGATTACTGATTCAGGAAGTAAAGTCAGGACTTTGGACTTCAAAACCCCGAGATGGTAGATTCAAATCCACTACTGACACCTGTTTGACCACAAGAAAGTCATTTCATCTGCCTGTCGGTTCATACACAGGCTTCGCTGCTTTGTCATGCCTACGACGAATCGAATTCTGTAGATACAAGATTAATGAAAAAGATGGGATATAAACGGACTTTTGATCACTTTGTAGTGGATAAAATTGCTGGTGAAGGACGTGCTTATGCAAACAATAGGAAAGCAGGGTGTGCTTAACTTTAAATTAGGTTCATAGACAAAGCTGGCCTGCTTGTCATGCCTAAGACGATTTATATTCAGAGATACAAGTTTAATGAGAGGACGGAGTGTACAAACAAGGCTTTTCAGCACTTTGTAGTGGAGTTAAAATTGTGGTGAAGGACTGTGCTTATGTAAACGAAGATAAGATGGTCAGGGATAGAATAGTGTTTACGAAACTCAGCAAAAGTGCGAGAAACTTTTAAGTGCCGGGTCTGAGCTAACATTAAATAAAGCCATGGACATCACGAGACGACGAGATAGCACAAGCACAGCTGAGAAGATTCGATGCATGTAGTCCCGGAGCAGCTCACGGAACTGACCTTGCAGGACTGGAAAGGTAAAATTAAGTTTATAGACACGCTGTCGCTTTAAAAATCTACAAGCAAATCCACAACTTAATACCGGAATGCCTGTTAAACATCTTAGATTCACAAGACGATTTGGTAGTGAACACTTTGATGAATGAAACCTGTTATCTTTACAACGGGTTTACAAAAAACGGAATGTAACTTGAACACAAACACATCCTCCAAATACGAACCTGATTGAAAGAAATAATGATTAATCAAATCCTTGAGTGACAGCAACATTCATGACAA
>NW_024380939.1:0-9492 GCF_016835505.1 Polypterus senegalus | reverse complement strand
CTATCTAAATCTTAAAAAAAAAGATTTACCTTCACCAATGCTAAAAGTGTATTAACACATATTTTAAATTTCACTTTAAACATATATTTACATTTATATATATTTAGTTTATATTCTTGTCTAAATTCACTACAAGTAAAATGGTATTCTGATTAATAGACTTATAGTGCTGAAAATAAAAAGAAAGGACCGTCAGCTCCCAACACCACATGACGTCCCACTCACCGTCTGCTGGTCCATCAATGATCAGACCTTCTTCTGGGGCCGGCTCTACGCTGGGGCAAGAGGGGGCAATGCCACCTTAAACAAACATCCTGCCCCCTTAAATCAAACTTTAAGAAGTTGAGAAAGAAAATAATAGATTACCCACAAACTGAATATGGACAAGGTTTACTACAGTAGCTGAAAAATCCACTGGAAAAGGCACAAATGAGATGATAGGTTTCACCTCTTGTTCGCTCTTTCCCTCCGTGCTCTGTTTGTCCGCAGCTCACACAGCACTCGGCAGAGATCCCCCACTCACCCTCCCCCCAGCTAAACATCCAATCACTGCTAGTATGCAAATGACCCAGTGTCAGGTTTCTCAGTAGGCAGTGGCTTTGAGGAAGCAGCAAATCTCTGTAGTCAAGATCATAGCGACTCGTGAGATAATTAACAACAACTAAAAAATCCATCTATATTTGTACAGTCAATGGGGGACTAGTCCAGTGTTATTCTCACAGTTTCAGTCTGGTAGAGAAGTGTTTCTTTCTCGATCCCACAATTACCACTGAGAGTCTGTCTGCTGCATACCTGTAGAGCCGACAGGAGGACCTGTGTCTGTCTCTCAGACCCCGACACAAAGCCCCGCTCCAGCTTTCAACTCTGCACTCAACAGTTTTCTCGTTTCATATACTGATGTAATCACAGCGATTTTAGTAAAGCTTATTCACTTTCCATCCCAGCTTCCAGCAGCTCACAGAGGGAAAGTTAATGCTGTGAGATGCATCCTTTTTTCAAGCTTTTAAAAAGTGTGGCGCTGCTCCTGCCTGTACCTCTGCTAACAATTGCTGCCCCAAAGCAACCCGTTCAGCTACCCAGTGACTTAAATGGCAATACGCCATACCAGCCAATACTGGGTAGTTACCCCAAACGTGTATTTGGTGGTACAACATTAAGATCATTCAATCCTGCCTGGTACCACACACGACCATGGCTAGAGTAGTCTGTTGTGCGGGGCGCATGCTTCTGTTTCTCCTGTCAGAAATATGGCAGCACCGTTAATGAGAGGGATGTAGTTTTTACCTTAACTGGTTTTAACAACTGGAAAGCAGCACTTGATCGAGACAAGGGGCTACAGAGGCTTGTGTCCAGCCACAACCATGTGCATGATTCAACCATCTGGACTGAGCATAAAAGCAGAGAGGCCACAGGATTCAATGTTGGCTGGTAAAACACAACCTGATAAAAACCATTACTATGTCAAGAGTATCGGTAGTGCTGTAAAGTTTCTCTGTGTAAATGAGTTGGGGCTCCGTTGGATTGCAGAAACCATGAGACATGATGCAGCGGGTAATGATGATGACATTGCTTCAGGTATTTTTCTAAAACTGATGGAATATACCATAGAGAAGGATGAGAAGCTAGCAGGCATTGCTAAGGGTATCCCAAAAAATGCAAAATACACATCTAAGGATATCCAAAATGAAATTATCCAAACACTGGCTGACATGGTGCTTGGAGAGGTCAGGAAAAATATGAAAGTGCTGATTCTGCAGGGTTTTGCCTCAAAAGTGATGGGACCAGGGATAGGTGCAATGTGGAAAATGTGTCTGTGATAATACGGTTTGTCAGAAATTCCATGCCAGAGGAGCTTCTTATTGGGTTGCTTGACTCGTAACAACTTGATGCAGAGTACATCACTTCTGAGATCCTGTTACACCTTTGTGATGCTGGCTACAGTGCTGACAGTATACTGAGCCAGTGTTATGATGGGGTTAGAGGGGGTGTACAAGCTCTGCTCCAAAAGAGGCTTGACAGATATGTCCCATACATCCACTGCTACAACCACCAACTGCACTTAGTGGTTGTGCATGCCATGCAGAGTGAGCCGTGTGCAAAAAGATTTTTTAGCCTATCTAGTTCACTCTACAACTTTTTTCACCACCACTATGTGCTCAATAAACATGATGCACCTTGTCTAAAAAGGCTGCTTGAGATCAGATGGACAAGCCACTATGAGGTGACAAGGTGCACTGTGGACAATCAAGAACAACTCCTTAGTATCCTATCTGAGATGACAAAGGATGATGATGCTGCAGTTGACCTGTGCACCGAGGCATGAGGCCTGCTATGCCAAATTAAGAGGCATCACTTCTTTGAGATTGGAAAGTTCCCAGTGCGGGTGCTTGGTGTCTTGAAACCAGCAAATGCTATTCTACAGTTTCAGTCAGTTGATCTGTGCAGTGCTTCTGAGGTTGTTAGTGCAGCACTGGACTCCTTAAAAAACATCCGTGAGGAAGACTGTTGGGGAGTGTCATCTCCTGCTGAGGATGAGTCACATCCAACAAAGAGAAGGAGAACAATGAGCAAACACCTGGGTCAAAGTGTTGTGCTCTCAACTTTGGGCCATACAGACTCTGGTAACCCTACCATTTCCCCCATCAGTCTCTGAAAAGATCCCTGCTCAACATCCTTGAAGTTATTGTTGCAAAACAGGTGCTGCTCAAAAATGTTCAAAGGAAACAGACCTGTCCACTGTGTGGAAACTCCTGCAGGAGCACAAGAAAGCCTTTCCTGAGTTGCATAAATTGTGTGTAACAGTCCTGGTCATTGCTGTGTCTTCACCATCGTGTGAGAGTTCCTTCTCCACTTTGTCACGGGTCCTAACTCCCTATAGTCACACCATGTTACATAAAAGAAAGAGGAATTTGGTGATCTTGGCCCATGAAAAGCCCATAACAAATAACTTGGATATGGAGGAGTTTGGAAGAGTATTTGCAAGGGGAAACAGGAGACTGTTGTTGTAGAGTGGATTGAGGAGAAAGGAGAGCGGAGCTGTTCAGTTGCAAACAGAGAGTTCAGTTACTTACAAAACAAACAAGCTTAAAACAAGACAAAAAGACAAAAAAAGAAGAAAAAGTTAAAATGTTCTCTTCTAAATCTGTTTTGTTCTACAAATTAGTTTGAAAATTGTAGGAAAAGACATGGTGAGTTGAGGTCTTATTTTATTCTTACTTTATTTTGCAAATTTATTTGAGAATTAGGCCATCCAATAAAGATAAATTTTATGTTGTTGATTGTAAAGATCTGGATGGACATTTTATTCTATTCTTTATTTTATTTTATTTTATTTTATTTTTCATTCTATTTTTCAGTTTTATTTTTCAAGACTTGGTGAATTGACTGTTTTTTAATAACTTGGCCTAGCCTTTTTAGTTTTGTTAATATTGGCAACAGTGAGAAGTGCTATTGTTGGGTTAGAATATATTTGATATAGGCCATCCAATTAAGGTAAATGTCATGTTTTTAGTTGTTATAATGTGATGAGGAATATTTTATTTTTTGTTGTTTTATTTTTCAGTTTTCCTCCTGAGGGATTACCACCTTATCGTGGTCAGGGGGTTTGTGTGCCTCAGTGACCCTAAGAGTTACACCAGCAGAAGCTTAGCCTTCAGGTGGGACACCCAAGTTGGACAGGTCTTAGGGTAGAGGCCTGATAAAGTGCAATCCAATTACATGACAAAAACAGTTTTCCAGAGCACCCCACCCCTTATCAGCCTCCATCGCAACCATGTGCCCCCTTCACATTTCTGTCTGCCCCCTTAAATATGTCTGTCTAGAACCGGCCCAGAAAGGGACTGGTGTGAAGAACGAGATGTTCAAAGGCTGAGGCAACCAGCAAGCGTAGTCTAGCTCAGTCGCCTACTCTCACTCGGCCTCCAATAATGACATCACTTAGAAAACTCAACCTTATAATACGGACAGGAAGAACGCCAAAGACTTACTGTGACAGCAAAAACAGTGGAATTTGTAAGCCTGGACAACCAGCCACTTACAGTTCTGGAAGATGTCACCTTCTAGATCATTTAGATCCACGATTCCATCTGCCAGCGAGTGTTTGCTGACTGATTTATTTGTATAATTAATTAACTAGACATTAGCTATTTTGACTAAAATCCCTTTTATTTAGCCTTTCAGTGAATGTGTAGGTAGATGGGAGGAAATGGATGCAGAGTTTTACTAAGCTGGTACATAAATATAAATCGTTATCAAGTGAACGTCGATTAGTTAGAAATTGTAATTAGCCTTCTTATTAGCTTGTTGTGTAGAATGGAACGAGCCTAGTTTTTAGAACTAAATGAAATAATACTAATTACACATAATAAGCACTGAATGTGAATATTCACTATACAGTTATGAATTCTGTAACAGGTATTATTATCATAATGATATTTTTCCCCAAATTAAACAATGGTACAAGGACACGTATTTCACAGATGATTTCAAATCTTAAACTTAAATCTCAAACACATAAACTGCTTAGTGTCAGTGTCTCTTCCACACAGACACGCTCAGAGTGACAGATGACAGTCGAGAGATCCAAAGAAACTCTTCGCCAACAAAACTACGGAATGCATAAAGTAATTGTGAATAAAGATAACAAAGATATTTGAGTCAGCAGCATCAGAGGTGAATCTTTACGTCTGTCAACCTCATACCACAAGAGATGCTGGGCCACTGGCTTTCTGGATGACCAATAAAAGTCATCGTCCTACCTGTGCCCTTCTTATACGAGTGGAGACAGCGAGGGTCTGTTCAATACGGCAGAACACGGCGTGGATGACAGGAGGACCAGACTGTCCTCAGCACTTGCAGAGATGCTTATATTCTTAGATAAGAACCTGAAGCGTTCACCAAGATTGTCTCGTTTTCTTCTTGTCGGAGTCGACAGCTACAAATATCTAATTGAACATTTTATTGGAAATGTGGAGTATCATTAAGACAGGCCTTTTGTTTTGCTCAGCTTGTTTTTGTTACGTGTTATGTGTGCATTATGGGTAAAAGTTCTTTGTGTATCCTCTATGCAGTAGCACTTTATTTTGATATGTGAAGTTTACACATGGCTAAAAATACTAAAATAATATGGGTGATCAATATCGACTCTAAAGACTCAGATCAGAGCCTTCCTACTCAATATTGTGTCTGAATTTGGGTTTTCACTTCTTAATTGTAATGTATGTGATGATATTTATATCCTCTAGAACTTAATTTGGCCTTAATATAAACAAATATATCCACTTGTGTTAAGGGGGCACAGTGTTTAGCACACTGCTTTATTGTTCAGGTGTCCTGGGGTCAAATCCTGCCCACAGTTGTTCTACATAGGGACTCTGAATGGTGTTTCTGGTTATTCTGGTTCTTCCCCTCATCCCAAGAAGCAGGCAGGTGAAGTGGAGTCGTGACACTAAATTGACTGGATGTGACGGTGGGAGACGGAAGAGCCAAAGATCATCTCCAAGTGAGGATTTCACAACACTGCCAACTTGTCCTGGCCATGCTGCCCCAGCAAGTTCAGGCTGAGATCAGAACACAAGATGTTGAAAGAAGACCCTGAGACCCCCTAAATGTCATCATGGCTCGTACAGGTAGCTCTTGTCACGTCAAAGTGCACGAGATTACCTTAATTCTTACTTATTTCTTTCTTTTTGTGGACACTTCTGCCTTAATTGTCACACAATTTAAGAAATATACATGTCTCTAACAAAATCTGACTTTTGATATTCTCATTGAACATAATGTGCTGTTGGCCTAACATACGTCACAGCCTCAGTCAAAGCTTCATGGTTTCAAGTCATGTGCTCAACACTTTAGATTTTTCCTTATTCACCCAAGTTTTACCAATTTATCATTTGTTATCGTGCACCCGAGCAGATGGTCTTTATCCAAACTTAATTTACTGTGATCTCCACTCTCATTTCAATCTTCTAAAAACATCAAATCACCCACCATTAGAATTTATAAATGCTCTCTTTCTTTTATATTTAATCACATTACTCACTTATTCCAACACTCCCAGGTGACCCTTCTCCTTTTCTCCCATTTCCCTCGAGAGTGATTTTCTCTTCAGACTCTGATAACTCTGATTTCAGCTCTGTAACAACAATAACATTTATTTATATAGCAAATTTTACTACAAAAAAAATGTAGCTCAAAGTGCTTTACATAATGAAAAGATAGAACAATAAAAGACATAGTAAGAAATTAAGATAAGTCAACATTAATTAACATAGAATAAGACTAAGAATAAGGTCCCATGGCCAGGGAGAACAGAAAAAAACAAAACAAAAAAAAAAACTCCAGACAGCTGGAGAAAAAAATAAAATCTGCAGGGGTTCAGAGGCCACGAGACCACCCAGTCCCCTCTGGGCATTCTACCTCACATAAATGAAACAGTCTTCTTTGTATTTAGGGTTCTCACGGAAGGACTTGATGATGATGGTCATGTAGACTTCTGGCTTTTAGTCCATCAATGTTGGAGCATCATGATGCTTTGAGTAGGTGGTGGTGGCGCAAGATCTCTCACTCAATATCTCCGACAAGAAGTGGAAGGCAGCAATGCAGAGAATTCACTCAAGCTCCATATGCGCAAAGCATACAATTATTCAACTTAATATTATACATCAAGCACATCTGTCTCACTTAAAATTGTCCAAAATGTTTCCAGGGCGAGATCCAACCTGTAAATTCTGCAATCACGCTCCAGCTTCACTGGGTCACATGTTTTGGGCCTCATTAACATCATTCTGGACAAAAATCTTTAAGTGCCTCTGAGACAGCCTTGGTGTCACAATCTCTCCTAATCCACTAACAGCTGTGTTTGGTGGGCTCACAGAGGGGCTTAAAGTGGAGAAAGACAAACAAACTGTGATTGCATTTACTTCATTATTGGCACGTAGATTTATCTTGGTTAACGGGAAGAATCCTAACTCATCCTTTAAGTCTTTGGGTAACTGATGTTATTTACTATTTAAAATAGGAAAAAAATCTAATTCACACTTAGAGGATTGGTGCAGAACTTTTTCAAAACCTGGCAGGATCTGATCAATAAAATTTTAGAATAAGTTTTAAATTGAGGAAGCGGATTCATTCGCCTCTTATAAATATTTTTATTCTATTTATTTTTATTCATTAATAATAGTAAAATATGTAGAAAAGTAAAAGTTTTACTCTGCTGACCAAGTTCTCCTTCTCATGGGTGGTGGTCAATTTGTCTTAAACCTAGTTTTCTTAAACTTGACTTGCTTGTATGGAATGTTATTTGATTTTAAAATAAAATTAATAACATGTTATAAAAAAATTATATTATAATCACTCATAACATGGTCATTTTGTCATCTTGGGGATAGCATACAAACTGTAGTTTCACAAACTATAGAGCTGGAAAAGAGCTTTAAAACAACATGAGAACCACTATCTGTTCAACTTATATTCAGGTAGCAATTGCCAGTCAAAGTCCTAATCCAGCACAGTGTTCAAACTTTGTGATCTTAAATCTCCTTATTATTGTTGATCCAAGACACGTGCAATTTCAGTTCCATGGGTCACTCAGATGACCAAATCAGCAGGCCAAGTCTCGTTAAAATCTGTGACGATGAGGTCCATAAGTGTGATGATGAGACATGGAGTGACCTGCATGTGTAGATATAACATGGCTGTCCTGATGCTGTGTGAGCTTTTAAGCTGCAGGACACAGCGTGTTTAGATACAAACCAAAGGCAGCTGGCATTAACAGCAGGGATGGCTTTTACTTTTGCTTCAATGAAATTGGTGCTAATGAGAATTTTTGTAGTAAAGTCAAGTCTGGTAACAATGAGCATTACTGTCACACATGAAACTGTGTATTTCACCAGTCAGAGACAACACAACAGGGTGCCTTTGTAATGCAGCCAGAAGAAGTCGCCATTACCAGGCAATAATCTGTTAGACAAATATAGTAGGAGATCAAAATGCATTATAGTCAGAGCACTGGGCTAAAGACTGCACAATAATAAATGAACAGGTAATAATAACAGAGGAGACTGGAAAATACAGAGGACTGTGAAGAATGAAACATGAAGTTTACAAAGGAATCAAACTCAGACACATTTAGTGTTTTGGTCGAATCTTTAGGATTAGCGGTAATTGATTCTACTTGCACACTCACAGTCTAAGGAGAGAAATGCTTAGACAACGACATCAGTCAGCCTGACCAGAATGAAGTCAAAAAGATCAGGAACTCAAACATTTCAAGCAGCAGAGCTTTCATATTTGGAGGTGGCAAAGTTGTGCATTCCACCAAACGAGTGAAAATTCATGTAAAGATTGGAGAGACACGATGTGGCACTGAAACAGAAGTGGTGCCAGCTGGAATGATAATGCTGTTAAGTAAAGAGAGCAGAGACTGGGAGCAGGCGCTGATTACAGTGAGCTGTCACACCCACCACACGGCGAGCCCCCTCTGCTATGCAGAAGGTGACACCTCAGCACCACACTGAACAGTTGGAAGTTTGTTATGGTGGCTGGAGTGCCAGTCCTACCACCCACACCCAAGTTTTCACTGCAAGTTGATGGATCTGCTTGCTGATTAACGTCATACCCAGGATGGATGTTCAGTAAAACATCCTTAAAAAGGGCAGGGACACTTTTAGGTTTTTCATGAAGGCCGTAATCACTTCAGCTGTGTGACTGGAGTTTGTAAGTCTCAATGAAGTACCATGTACACAGCACAAAATTTACACATCGAACCTACAGACCACTGCCAGAGAACCTTCTAGAGTCACGTAAAGACACAAGTGCACCCGGTCTGGTCAACTCAAGTCAAAACAGGGCCGACTCTCTGGGTGGGCAGCCAAAGCAGACCTGATGTAATGTTTGATGTCTTCATCTCAGCAACCAGTAGAAAACCTGCTAATGTGCCAAAAATCCATGAAGCCAAGCAGGTCACTCGCAAGCTGAATTCTGGGAAAGTGGCCTTGAAGTTTCAATACCTCGAAGAGAGGAGTCATTGAGATTCATTGTTTAAAGTGGTAGTTTGGCTTTCCTGTGGGGGTTGCCAGTTGCTTTCTTTGTGTTTTTCGGCTCTCAGTCCAAACTCAGTCATTCCTGCTCCATCACACACACTGCCCTTCACACCCCCAACTCAAGGCCATCTAATAAGCTGAAGCTCTCCAACTGGGTGGTCTTCCTGTCTGCTGAGAGTCACTTGCCAAACCAGTTTGAAGCGCTTCCACCAACTCGGCCATCAAATACCTCAGTCAGTCCTAAAGACTGTGGGGGGCTGGGTGGGTATTTACACATGAAAGCTTCTCACCAGTGAAACACTAATATCACATTGCTGTGTCTAACTTACAAATAAAGTCACATAAAATATTTATCAACTTACATACAAAAGTTCACAGCACAACAACATTCAAGTCGAGTCGAGAAGAAGTGAATAAAAAAATAAATAAAATAAAAAGGAGCTTCCACAGT
>NW_024380938.1:0-48201 GCF_016835505.1 Polypterus senegalus | reverse complement strand
ACCTGCCTGTGTGCCTTGGACACCCTGACTGACCCCTACTACCATCCTCTGTGGCCACAGTTTGCTCCCTGAAGTGCCCTCACGACTGTGCTGGGAATGTGAGCCAGTGTTTACGTCTGTGCAAGTAGACACACTCCTGCTCACTGCACAGAGCTGAACAGAAACACTCTTCTGCTGAATGAAGTCATCAAGAAATTTAAGAGACTCCAGGACTAGTCTCCCTCCTCCTCTGTCTCAGAATTAGCAGCCCCGGGAGACGGGAGGTGACTGCACTGGTGAAGAAGTTCAGAGCAGTGGTGCCCTGTCTCACCCAGCCCAGCCTCCCACTGTCAGACCTGTTCAGCCCCACTATGAAGGAGACGCCCTGAAGTGCCCACAAGCTGGTTGATCCTGATAGAAATCTGGAAGAATCCCAGAAACATCAGAGCAAGATATTCTGCAAAACTGATGATTCCTGTATCTGTGTGATGTGTGTGGTGACTGGACATAAAAATCACAGTGAAAATGGTTTTGTTGGAGAATTGAAAAAAGAAGTTTATATAAGTTTAGTCTTTAATGGAAACTGTGTTGAATAACTTTGAGTTGTTGTTGTTAAGTTACAGAAGGAAGGGTCCAGTTTGGTGACCAGGACTGGAAAGTCACCGGGAGCTATGTAGATGATGTCCCTGTTTGCTTCGAACAGGTCAGGAGGATCTGGCCTGAGTGTCCAGCTGAGTGTGAAGCGGTTAGATGAGAATCAGCACCTCCCAAATTCGGGAGACCATGGTCTCAGCCGGAAAAGGGTGGAGTGCCCAATGTGGGGAAGCAGATCCTGCCCCTGCGCAGAGTTGCTATCTCGGGTCTGCGTTCATGAGTGAGGGAAGAATGGATCGTGAGATTGATGAAGTGACTCCAGCGGGGTCCGTGAGGATGCGGCTTCCGCCGCACGGTCTTCAGAAAAAGAGCTTGAGCCAGAAGGCAAAGCCTCGCATTTACCAGTCGATCTACGCCCTACCATCACCCGCGGTCAGTGAGCTATGGGTCTTGACCGAAAGAACGAGATTCGCGAACATGAAGCAAGCGAATGTATCTCGCAGTGGCCCTGGGCTTTCCCTTGAAGACAGGGGTGAGGCTCAAACACCGGAGGCTCAGAGTAGGTCATTGCCTCCGCATCGCATATCGATGAGGTGGCTCAAGATCTGACCAGATGCCTCCTGGACGCCTCCCGTGAGTGTTCCGGCACGCCTGGGCCTTGAGAGGAGGTCCTCAAAGACCCATATTTGAAAGACCAGGCCCTGCTGGCCTGGGAACCTCCCAAGAGCCGGAAGAAGTGGCCGGGAGAGGGAAGTCTGGGCCTGGCTGAAAGCCATACCAACCAATTCTATTGCTTTGAAGAGGATGAATTGATGATGGATGGAAACTGAGCCGAAGAACTTGGCACATTTAATGTGACAGAGAACTATTCATCTAAGAAACCAATTATCTATCAGCTTGATTAATCACAGACTCAACAAAACCCAGCTCTTCCAATTACGTAGTTCTGCACATTGGAACAACAGAAATCGAAAGTCATATGCACTCTCAAGATGCCTGCGTTTTCTTTGTTATAATTTAAAACTAAACTACTATACATTGCACATGGCCTATCAACATATGTGTGCGCTGTTTGAACTTATTAAACGCTTACTTAAACTGCAACAACAGCTCTTCAAGTATTGGTTTCAATGATGGAGTAAGAAGGCCAACAGTGAACGTATATAAAGTGGAGTGCTGAAATAATTCGAAAATGTGTTGAAATGGAAAACGTTAACGTTGGTAACGTTATTCTGTATTAATGTTAATGGTCTTCTGCATTATACCTTTCTTCATATAATTTGGTTATGTCAGGTTGTGTTAATATATTGTGTGCAGGAAGATTGTGATGCTCTGTATGGGGCAGAAAGGGCGGAGATAAATCCGATCGGGAGGAAAGCTTTATGATTGTTTAGGAGATCTTCAAGCTAAATAACGGAGGTAAGACAGGACACCGCTTGTTAGGAAATGAAGACTCCACGTAAATGTAGAAAACCACAGGACTTTGAGTTATATTTGCTTATTACGCTAGTCCCACAATATTATATAAATTAATTTATTTTGTTATAGTTTTTAAGACTGTTAGTTACACTCAATTCTAAGGGCTTTTAAAGTAGCTGCTCTGTTTTCCGTCTGTTCTCTTATCCGTCACAGCTTCATCCTGACCCTCGACTGAAAATTCCGAGGTTTTACTGGACCTTATAAATTTGATGTTTCAAGTTCAGAGTGCCTTGGCTGCTGAAGTCCATCCTGGTGAGACTGGTGCAAGTCATGAAAACAGCTCAGGATGAGATCCTCAAGATGGCCCACAAAACAACTGAGTTCTCTCCTCACAGCCAGCTGAGTTTCTTTCGCTCTGATCAGTTTCTCTTTGAGTTTCTAAGGCAGTGAGGCCAACCATAGCCTGCTGACTAGGAAATGTCCACTTCGGCAGGCTGCGAAAGGCCACGTGAGCTACGGTAGAAATGTCTGACATTCTAGGACTCCCTCCTGAGGTGTTCTCTTAATAAGATGATGTTACTGTTGGCTGATGTAAGGTAGTAAGTGAGCACACAATGTCATCCTAAAACGTAATTCAACAGAAGTGTCTGACACGTCAATAGACACATTTCCTGTACTGCTGACACTTACACGCCTGAGTGCTTAGCTGCCTGCCTGCCTTGTGGTGTTTGTCCATTTTAAAGAATCTCAGAGTTGCATTTGGCTGATCTCAGGGCTGTTTAAGTAGACACATATTGTCACATGTCAATCTCGTGGCTTGTATCTAGAGTTAAGTTCTCACGACCTACCGTGTTCAGCCCAGAAATGTCAATATACTATTCCTGTGTAGATTTTCTGTTTGGGAATGATATAACTCCATCAGGCTCTCGCTAGTGATTAGATACCATGCGTCAGTGGAGCAGTATGACATTTGAATGTCAAACCCTGAGTGATAATCCCACCAAATGTATGATTATGAGAAAAGACTTGAGTTTTCATATTTGCAAACCCTAACAAGTCCAGCAGGAGTGTAAAAGAACTTTCTAGGAAGTGTAAGTCTGACCATCTAAGCCAAATTTCAAATCCTCAATCACTACTATTGTTAACCTCAATGTACAGTAAAGTTCAGATAAAGACACTTAACTTCAGTCCACCATTTGTTTTTCTGATAAAGGACTAGTGCTTCACATCGGCTCCACAGGTCTCAGTAAGGACACAATGTGTACGAGTCCTCGCTGGAATATTAAAAAGAGCCTCGGCTCACAGGTGAACATGTTTAGAAACCAACAACATCTGAAACAAATAATGAAGTCTATGAAGTGGCCTGATATTTTCAATTTAATATAAATCAGGTCACCAATATCGGCAATCTAATTTTTTATCAGTTTATGCTTTCTGGTTGTTTGGCTATCACTTGATTTGATTGATTTATACAAATCAGTTCTTCAGATGTCCTGAAAGCAGACATGTAATTGTGGTGGACAGACTGGGCACTGCTTGGTCAGGAAGTCTTCTTTTCTTGCCACCACCCGCCCCTCTTTATTGACCTGCACCTTCAGCTCAGATGTCAGTTCACTTCACCAGACTCTTTGACGTAGTTTGGGTCTCATCTGATCAGTTCGGATCAGAACACAGCAACCACACCCAGCGATGTCTCAGTATGTTCACTTTTTATCACTTTGTGACTGAAGAAGGGAGCCAAACCCCAACTTCTGATGGACAACACTAGCAGGAATTAGGCAGTAAAAGGTTGGATTTCCTATTCGATCCAAGACACTTCATAGAATCGTTTGTGTATTTTAGCATCTTATCGTCCTCATGTCCAGCTCTTTAGATATCAAATGGTCTCAGATCCCGCAATTACTGGACAGTGACGTGTTTTGGAATCCTCATGGCCTTTCACCAGTTTCTTTACTTTACAATCAAGTTTGTTTTTATTATTTTTTGCTGTTGTGTGAACTTCACATTTCTAGTTTGTCATGTGATGTCTTCTAAACGCCAAGAACTAACCTAATACCATTGTGCCTTCAAACTGTCTCTCTAGCTTGATGCTCTTTCAAGCCCAAACCAATCTTTACATCAATTAAATTAAACCATTCTTTAATCTTTATTGTCATTTATGTTTATTAAATCAAATCTGGGAAGTTGTGCCATGTACGTCCAACAAATGTAATGAAAAATATCAAGACCTCTAGAAAGAATAAGAAATCACAAAAAGTGAACGTGAATTGTGATCTGACTATCGCGAGTCCTCTTGTGTGTCCAAACAGAAACAGCTGGGGCGACACTGGAATGACATTAAGAGAGACTTGAAAAGAGACAGAAGATTACTGAAGGAGACTTTAGTGAGGATGATGAACAAGATGAAGGTGAGTGAAATAGGGAAGACAACACTTCATATCAAAGAGGGGAGAAATAAATGAGAACCTGAAGAGCAGCAGAGCTCACTGGTGATGATGAGTAGGGATTACCTAGAAGGGAGACAGAGAAGACGGTTGGTGGTGTTCTTCGTGGCCTTCTTCACAGTTGACAGAATCCTAGGTAAGGTCTAGTGGAGACTCAGGAGCAGCAGTAACCCTAAAGTCCTCTGGATAATCCATCAGCTGCTTGTGCGACTTAACTCTCACTTATTAGAAACTCAATAATGAAGGTCAAGCTGACAGCCCCTGAATTAGACTGAAGCGGGCACAACGTCCATTAATGGTCTAGTTTAATTTAAAAAAATAAATACTGTATACAATCGTTCTAATTTATACAACAAAATGACTTTCAATGTCAAAATAAAAATATAAAAAAAATCAGAAAGTTAAACAGAAAACAACAAAAAATGCAAACAACAAAAACTATCAAACAATTAACACTGCAAAACTCCAGAAAGAGAGAAGAGCCAAGAGCCGGCCAAAATTCCTGATAATTTAGAAATAAATAAATAAATAAATAGGCAGAATTTCTTTTCCCTCAAGCAGTGGCTGCTTTTTTTATTTTGAAAGTTTTATTAATTAGATCTTGCCATATATTGTAAAGGTTTTGGAACAGATCTCGGTATGAGAATTTGTTTTTAATGTCAAAACATCAGTGACCTAGTGACTTATCATAGGTGGTCCGGGGGTCTTCAAGTTCAGCAGCACAAGTCCATGAGCTCACAATGTAAAGCCAATTACATCAATGTCCTCCTCCTCTTTAGGTCCCTCTGGTAGCCCACCAAACCATGTTGAAGCTGTTAGTGAGTTAGAGTGATTGTGACCCCATGACTGTCTGATAAAACATTAAAACATTTTGGCCCTAAAATGATGTTACTTATTGTCCTCCAAAAACATGTGGCCCAGTGAGGCTGGAGCCTGATCAGTTACACCTTGTTGGGGGATTCTTCCAAATTTTAAAGGAGATAAATTTGGATCAATAAATGAGTTCAAGTCAAATGGTTGAATACTTATTTGGAGCTGAGTGTATTCTATGATGGATCACCCTTTCTGGTTATATTCATTAAAAGTGTCCTTTTCCCACCATAACTCTAGACCCTTAAAGGAGAGATTGTTTGAAATGTTATTATATGTTGCTGAGATGCTGTCTGACCTCAAGACTGATCAGATTTCTTCTGGGAAGGAAATGGGTGGAGGTGTAGGAAAATCTGTTGGTTTTTGCAGATTTTTGTTTTCTGTAACTTCTGTAAATCTTTGCTATCATTAGTGGGGCTAACTTAGTGGAAGACAACTTTATTAAATTCCACTGGTTGCCATCAGGGCCTGTTGTTTTCTCTCTTGCTGAGTTTACAACATCCAGTACCTTGAGAGTGTCTAGAGGTTTGTTCAGTTCCTCTTCACTAAGAGTGTCCATCTGTTGTGTTATATTACATCAAAGAACTCCTAGACTGTGTCTCATCTTTCTTAAACTGAGTAGAATATAAAGACCTCATAGTACTTGCTAAATGTGAGTTACTTTAGGCTTTACTACTTTATCTCCAGTTGTGCTGAAAATTCTCTGTTAATGTGTTGCAAACTTCCTGCTTGTGATTGCTGGAGCTATGATCCTATTAGCTTTTCCATGTTCATCAAATGTAGTATGCTGTAAATTTAAAGATGAGTTGTTCAGGTTCTTTTTAATGGGAGGTTGCATCTCCTGATCGTGGAGAGTGTCTTGTCCTTGTAAAATACTTCATTTTGAAGAGATGATATTCTTGATTTTTTCTGAGATTGTAAAGGTCTTCTTGTTCATTCTGGTATTTCAGTTTAATTAGACTCACAACTTATGGATTCTGCGTTTTAATTTAATGCAGACTTTTTACATAACATAACTTCCAGATGTTTTACTTAAGCTTTAATATTTTATCACAAAGGGTAGGCGTCATGTCTAGTGGTAGCATCCTTGCTGAATCTCAGATCCATTTTCTCCATTCATTTTCCATGTGCTGTTAACCCTTCTTCCAGTGTCTCTGCGGGTTTCTTCCAGTTATTCCAGATCTTCGACCACATCCTCATATTTCAGCGTTTACTACTTGGCAGTAACGCCAAATTGTCTTCCATTGTGATCGCTAGTAGCTCTGACCCCTGTAATGAGCTGGCAGACTGCTCCAGTAGCACTCTCTCCGACATGCCCAGTTCTGCTAGGGATCCACGAGGTGAAAGTTCTTTATCCAGCAGAGTCAGAACTCTTCACACGCCATTTCTGTACCCAGGCAGACCAAACTTATCCAACCTAATTTTTGAAACAGGTAATTCACATTAAAACAGACCAACACCATCGAGTGCAAGTTCTAAAGTACTAAACACAGCTGGTCCAGACCAGTAAGTGGCCTTTAGTTCAAAGAAAGTAGGCAGGGCACAATCTGTCACTCAAAACTGTGTAGTCCTATCCAGACACAGAGTTAACAGCTGAAGAAGTATGAAATGGAAGGAGAGTCAACCTCAAAGACCGACCTCACATCAGTTTATGGCAGCATTTTCTCAACCTTATGTATCTGGGACCCAAGTTTTCATAAATAGTTTTAATCGCTACTTCAATAAAATTTTATTCCTATATTTTTGCTAACATACACTGCTACAAGTTTAAAATTTCCCAGCTTATTAAATGAAAATTACACCACATATGGCAAAATTTGTGCCCCTTTTTTGGCTTTAGATGCGCCCCAGAGTTTGAGAAACGCTGTTTTCTGGCTCCACGCCTCCTCTGCTTTTGTTGTTTCAGAATTCAGCTTATTGGGCTTACGCATAAAATGCCCTCACAACCACAGTCTTGACTGTGACATTTATCAGCCAGGAATCCTCCACTAGATGTTGTTCAAAGTCTCGTTTCATGTCTTTGGTTTTAAGTGTTACCTGTTGATTTCGTTGGAGTATGTGCTTTATCTCTTAGTATTTGACTTATCCATGTTGCCTTTTGTTATGTCTCCATGTACAGTGTGGCCCAACTTACCTTTCTGCCTTTGTAGATTTTGCGGATTTTCAGCCTATGCTTTCATTCTCAGCCTCTGTTTAGATTCTGTTTGTTTTGACTGTTTTGTTTGGCTCAAAGAGTGTTTTCAGTATTTGAAAATACAAGTTTATGGAAGAATTAATCTTTAATTATTTAAAAGAATCTTATTAGGGCCATTTTATCTATCTATTCATTCATCTATCTATCTACTCCTCCATTCATCCATCTATCTATCTATCTATCTATTCATTCATCTATCTATCTATTCCATCTATCTATTCGTCTCTATTTCTCAGTCTTATAAAAAGTATAGGCTGAACTTAATCACTTTGTCACTACTGCCCTCAGTTTTCAGGTACCTAAGTCTTAAATTTGTTCTGCAGCACGGGTGGTCTGATCCGGATCTTTTACTGTTCATCTAGAACTGGACACATGTGGTATCGACAACTTGATCCTTCCTTCCACTTCAGCCAGAGCCTTCCACCCAACCAGGGAGTAAGTTTTCCATATGTGCACTAAAACGACTCAAGATTCTCTATCTTGTGTAAAGCTTCATCTAGACCACTCTAATAACAAACTTCATATTATACCCTTCCCCATTCTTTGGTTACAGAGGATGACCTTTTAGGTCTTCAAAGATCCCTGCCTCGCAGAGTTGCGCAGAGCCTCACCAACCAGATGTGCAAAGACCCAAAAACAGCAGAACACCTCCAGCTTGTGGGCTGGTGATCCTGGACAGCAGGCACCTTCTACTCCCTTACTTCATTCCCCACATATGCTAGTGCAACACAGCCAGGTGTCACCCATAAGTATGAGTCATAGTTAAGGTGCAACGCCAGTAATAATGCCAAGCCGCAAATGAGAAAAAGAGATGGAAGAAGGCAAACATGCAAAGAGTTCATGAAATCAAAAGTAAGTCTGAAGCCCTTGACCAACATCTAGACCTCGGTTTAATATTCTCATCCTCACTGTCTGACATGGTGATGTCTGACAAATCTTCAAACTAGAATACAACTGATATACACAAGTCTCTGGTCCAGCAATTGATTTACTTTTAACACAACTACCATCTAACACCAGACACCAGTTAACCCTTGAAAAATATTTCTTCTTCACCTTTTAGTCTCTGCTGTGTTTTCCTACTCCAATTCCAACCCTTGTGGCTGAGCAGGATGCCACTTTAAGACTTTAAACAACTACCAGTTAAACTGGTCTCACAAGACAGTAGACGTGTCCCCAGCAACTCCTGCCACGGCTCCCAAGATCCCCCATAAGAAAGTTCTCTTCATGACTGCATCCCATAAAGTTCCTGTGCTCTTTTAATAGCAGCAATTGTTAAGAAAGATGATGTTACCCTGCTTAATGGAGGGAACATTGTTTTGGTCAGTCTGCATCTCCGACCATCCAGTCCAGCGTTGTAGCGACCTCCAGTCACCTCCCAAAGCTTGACCAAAACCGTCCTTCACAAACATCAAAAACAGCAACAAATGGGACCCCTGATTGGTTATTCTTATCAGCCAACTTGATTCTAAATCTCGTATCCATTTATCCAGATGTCTGTGGTAAGAGAGGTGGAAGAAAAATGAGAAGAAAGCTCACTGCTCCGATACTGCATTGAGGAAGCTCAACAGGAAAAACTGACTGAGAAGATCAGAGCAAATGTATATGGAAACTGAGGAAAAAGCCCAGCTGCATGGAGCATCTGGAGAAGGAGATTGAGGAACTGAAGAGGAGAGAAGCTAAGCTGAAGCTTGAGCTTCCTTGTGAGACCAAGGACCATCTTAACTTCCTGCAGGTGAGAGACACTTCACACGGAGTCTGATCAGACTGGGGTGTGTGGGACTAGAGAACATTTAGAGAGAAATTTAAAAGATCTGAGAAGTTTGAACAACATGAGAAGAACAGGCCATTCAACCCAACACAGATCATCTTTTCATATTTCCTTATCATTTCAAATATTCTTTTTACAAATATTTCAAAATTGTTTACATGACAGACAGATGAATCTACAGCTGTCTGTTTGAAAAAGTGAATTTATTATGAAGTGTAAAAGATGACATTTAATAAAGGATGGTGCCAACTCTTTCCAAGGCCACCATCTGATGTCTCCATCCGTTAACTGATGAGATTCAAATCCTTCAGCATTTCCTCACAGCTCAGACCCCATTCCAGTCCTGTCTCTCATCTTTCATCTTTCTTGTGTGCTTCTCTCACAATTCACACAATAATCCTTATGTCAACTGTGTTTCACAGACATTATAGATTTTTTCTTCTTCATTTACAGCCCCCACACATTGTGGTCAGTGCTACATATCTCAGCTGTACCGAAGCTTTCTCTACTTTTTATGGTTGATGATAATGAAGACACAAAGGCTTCCAGGATTTCCTCACAAGTCACACTTGTGAGCTGCAGACCTTCAATTGAATAAAAATTTTAAAGAGTTTTCTTCCTACATGTGTTAGTCTTTACATTTAATTTAATTTAATTAAGTTTGTCTTAGAATCAAAAAAAGCCAAACGCCTTGTTTTGTGTGCCAAGTCAATTCTGGACCCACCTGCCCCCTCAGTCCCTTTATCTTGACTCTCCTCTCATGGAGTCCTGTGTGAAAAGCTCATTGACAGTTAAGGTTGATAATCTCTGATGCTCCACTACACTCCACCAAATATTCTCTCCTAAATAACCAACAAGTCAATGACAGTTCTCACCATCTAAACCCAAGCTGACTGCCCACCATACTGATCCTTAATTCAGAAGAGCCCCCTCTTCTCAGCATTACTTACCTTTTAATGTCTCTTTTCTGAAATCTCGTCCCCTCTTCTCTCCTGATCCAGACTTTCTCCTCTCGCTGTGTCCTTCCTGCTGATGGAGACTCGCTGAGCTTCACTGTCACCGCTGATTTCTCATCTGAGGATGTGAGAGAAGAGCTGTCAGGTCTGACAAAGTGTCTGGAGAAGATCAGCCAGTGTGAGATCATGACAAGGAGTCCATCAGGTACAGCGTCTGGTGACATTGTGTTTGTTATTAAAGTCCATTAGGAGGACCAGAGTGACAATAAGAGGACACTGAAGAAGGCCTGCTCTTTAACATTTATCTGCCATCCTTTGCTGTTTATTATTTTTTACTATATAGTGCCTTTCATAGTCATTAGCTGAGTGATAACAAACTCTCTAAATAATCAGCTTTGTTTAATCAGATGTTTTAGAATTTTAACTTGAAATGTTATACTCTTATACTTTTTCCATATACTCTCCTAAAAGTCCTTTTTTCACTTAACTTTGAGATTCTTTTTATTTCCTTTGCTTTGCTCACCTTAAGATTAATGAACAGAAATGTGTTTTAAATGGCTAAGCAAGCTCAGAGCACAAATGAATTGTTTATTTGAGAACAGAGAAGACGTTAATGGAATCAAATTGAGCTCAGCGTCAGTGCTTTATAACATCAGAACATGTCAATCTGCTCCTGCTGTCTTCACTGTCCATTACATTCTGCTGGATGGAGTCCACGTTAAAAGTTCACGCTCATCCATTTTCAGCTGTGCTCCCCTGTGCTCTCGTGTTTTATATTCCTGCTGTTGTTTGCTCAGAAGTCGTGTCTCCCACCGACATTTAAAAGGAGTTTAACACCAAAAGGCATTTTGATTTGATTTATTTCGTGGTGAATATAAACAAATTGGAGGACAAGGTCAGAACTCTGACCACTTGAGGACCACCTGAACATTTCAGTGAGTGCAGCCTCAGAGTAAAACACACTTTATAAATTATGAATTACGACGCTACACATAAAGACAGCAATTTGTTTAAACACAAACTAAGGTCAAGCAGCAGGAGCACAGGGTCCATCCTGGCCGTCCACCACATTAGACATTTACTGTATGTGTGTATTGTGAAAATAAGCAGAGAGAGTGGGGCAAAGAGTTGGGGTACCACCCTGAAATACCCTGCTTAATGATGAAATGAAATAAAAAGCACAAAGACGGAGCACAATGATGATCGTCTGCTGCAATCAAAGGCTGTCAAGTTAAAGTCACTTGTGAGTCGGAGCTCCGTCTTCCTCAGTCACAGATCTGTAATGAACACCCACTTCTGGTGACATTTTATAGTGGTGTCACAGAAGGCGCGGAGCTTAATTAGTGGGCTGTGGAAGTGACGTCACTGTCTTGTGACCTGTGAACTCACTGAAGTGATGACGTTAGCAGGAGCAGCACCCTAATGACTCAGGGTGTGATTTCTTAACTAGATGGAGCCCTGAAGATGTGAAGAACTGTACCTGCTTGTCAATATGTATAAAATACAGAATATTTATGACATTGTATGTCAGGATAAAAACAAACCCATGGAGTTCAAGAGACCCTCTGTAGAATCTGTGATCAAATTTTGGTGAGGACATGATCAGCACAAAGAGATAAAGCCATTTGTAAAGCTTTGAGTGGTTCCAGGAGTACAGCGGCCTCAAGAATTGGGAAAGGGAAGAAATTTGGAACCTCCAGGACTTTTTTTTAGAGATGGCCAGTCTGAGTAACTGGGAAGTAAGGGCCTTAGCCAGGGAGGAGACCAAAAACCTAATGGTCACTACAACAGAACTTCAGATTTCCTCTGCTAAGATGAGAGAAACTTTAGGAAGGACAGCCATCTCAGCAGCTCTCCACAAATCAAGTGTTTATGGTAGAGCGGCCAGGGAGAAGATACTCTCAAGTAAAAGACAAATGACAGCCTGAGAGCATCAAGGGAAAGATTCAAAGATCTGCTGAGGCAAACATAGAACTCTTTAGACAGAAGACCAAGCAGAATGTCTGAGAGGACAAGGCGCTGCTCACCAGCTGCCTAATGCCATCTCTACAGTGAAGATGGTGGTGACAGAATCAGGCTGTGTGGACAGAGTGACAGGTCAGAACTGAGGGGAGGAGAAGTGCAGTCAAATACAGAGAGGACCTGAAAGAAAACCTGTGAACTCTTACTGGGCGATGGATCAACGACCTGAAGACTACAGCCAAAACAACTCTGGAGTGACTTTGTGACAAGTCTGAGTGTCATTGATTGACTAGACTGAGACCCCACAGAACTGGAGAGACCTGAAGATGGCAGTTCACAGATGCTTACCTTGAAATCTAATGGAGTTTGAGACGATCTGCAAGGAAGAATGGGATCAACTGGCCAAATTCAGGAAGTCAAAGGCTTGTAGTGACACTTAGTCATGAAGACGACCAAAGGGGCTTCCACAAGGACCTGAATTAAGTGTCTGAATTCTTCTAGGAAGGAGACATTTCAGTTTTGATTTGTAATAAAAGTGCAGACGTTTCTGAAGACCTGCGCTCACTTTGTCATTATGGTTACTGAATGTAGACTGATGAACACAAAAGGCACATTAATCCATTTAAAATTATATCAACAACACAGTAAAGTGTGCAGAAAGTGAGGGGGTCTCAATACTCTCTGACCCCCTGTATATTTATTATTAATATGAATATTCAGATCTACATTTGTCCTAATTTGCCAGCCCTTGTATATTTTATAAATGTTTTATTTGAACTCCTCTGCATTTGTAATCCGTGTTTAAGAACTAAACTAAGATCCCACAATGCCATCTTCTCAGTTTCCATTCTTCTTCTCTTTTCTTTTTATTTTCAGCTCATGAAGCTCCAGTTTTTGCCCTCCAGCCTCCTGAACCTCAGAGCAGAGACGACTTTTTTAAAATGTGAGTTTGTGCTTTGACTGAATGGATCATCACAATAAAAAGTTTTAATAGAGCAGGACAGGCTTAGGATATGAAAGTCTGAGTGTGTGTGACTGAGGGGCTGAGAGTGATGGGGGTCCTGTGACTGGTGCATTATGGGATGGAGACACTGGCATGGAATCACCAAAGCCGTCTGTTGAACCCGAGTCTTGATGTGTCCAGAAATGTATTAAAAGGGAAAAAGAAAATCCACGTCATAGGGTGCACTTACTTTTTCACACGACTGTATATACAGACACAGTGTTAGTTTACAAATGAAGCACAATTGTATGTGAAATAAGTTAAAGCTGACAAAAGTCCTCGTCTTCCTCCATTCTTTACTCCACTTTGCAGACACTTTGCTTTGAGTTCTCGACTTCATAAATTTTAAACATTAAAACAAATGAAAATGGCAGTGAAAATTATTGGGGTCCTTAGAAGTTCAAAGATCTCACTGGACTGTCGTGACATTTCAAGCTGACTGATTCCTCTAATGAGTGTCACCGGATCTTCAGTCACTCAGTCAAGTCCTCACTCTGCTGTGTTACGTCATTGTGTGCCTCACACTGAACGAGGACAAAAGAAGAGGAGGAGATGAAAAAGGTCACAGCCAAGGGTGGTCAAGGTGAAGACTACACGACCACATCCAAAGAGCTTCATGATACAGTGAGCACAGCTGATAATACTCTCAAGACATTTGAGGGTCCAGGACTGCACCCTGCCTTCCTGATGAGACCACCAGAATAAAGCTGAGCTCTAATTGAACAGAAGGAGAGTTTAAATGGAGGAGAAAATGCAGTGTGGTGTGGTGGTGAAGACTTTGCACTTCAAACTCTGAGGTTGTGAGTTCAAATCCCACTTCTGACACCACTGTGTGACCTCAGCAAGTCACTTCACCTGCCTGGGCTCTGATTGGACAAAGAAAAGAAAAGGAAACAATGGAATCTGACATGATGGGAGTCACCTTGGATAAGAATTACAGTCAAATAATAATAAGAAATGACAGGAAACACACGAAACAAAGAGAGAGACAATGATGGATGGGAAATGCACTATATAATAGATTGATAAAAAAAATAACAAATGCTGATTGCAGGCTTTATTGAAATAATTTATGTGTTTGTGAATTGTGACATTTGATTGATTTTAAATTAAAGAGGTGGACTGTGACAATAAAACATGTCAAAGCCAGCGGTCAGAGTGGACAGTCCATCAGAACTCTGACCTCAATGGTGACCTTATGTTGTTTATCATAATTTCTGACGACTGAGATGACTTTCAAATGACTGACTTGCCTGCCTCTTCACTTTGTTGTCTGTTGTTGTCTTTTATGATTTATTTTTAATTCCCACAGATTCTTTCCAATCAGATGAGCTCTATACTATTTGAGTCTCGTCAGCGCAGCTCCTGATTGGTTCTTGTTAATTGTCTGTGTTGTGCTCCGCCCCCAGTCCCATTACACACTCCCAGATTTCCTCACTCGTTTTCTTTTCTCTCCTTTCAGACTTCTGTCCCCTCACACTGGACATCAACACGGCACACAGAGACCTCCGTCTGTCTGAAGGGAACAAGAAGGTGACACAGGAGGGGACAAAGACTGAATATCCTGATTATCCTGACAGATTTGAGTGCTGGGAACAAGTTCTGTGCAGAGAGGCTCTGACTGGGACTCGCTGTTACTGGGAGGTGGAGTGCAGTGGACACTTCATGATGATTGGAGTCGCATATAAAGGACTGAGAAGGAAAGGAGGTAGCAGGGAGTGCTGCCTTGGATACAACAACAAGTCCTGGTGTTTGGAGTGGTTTCATTCCCAGTATTCTGTGTGGCACAATAAACAGCAGACTGTAATCGCGCCCCTACAGCCCCAGAATAGGTGTGTATCTGGACTGGCCTGCTGGCTCTCTGTCATTTTATAGCGTCTCACACACAATGACCCTCCTGCACAGGTTCAACACCTCCTTCACTGAGCCCCTCTATCCAGGGTTTTATGTTGATCCTCACTCCAGTGTAACAATCTGCCATCTGACACCATGTGACCACTGACCAGTACCCTCCACCGGTCACTTGATGTCCCCACAAATCAGGTGTCTTTGTATTTGCAGTTTGGGGTCTAAATTAATTTTCCACTATAGGTGGGGTGGCAGCACCTCTGTGAGTGAATTTGTGGATGAGAATGCGGGCGAGTGCTGTCAGGGTCTCCATTATTATTGGGTCTGAGTAGCCAATCAGGTGTGTGTGTCATAATGATGGGCGGTGACACCTCAGACCTACAAATACCAGTCTGACCAGCAGGGGTCACTGTTGATTCACAGCCACATGTCTTTCATTCTGACACCCCAACTGCTGTGTCCTCTGAGTGTCACTGAATGTCACCTGTCAGTCAATCTATATAGTGCCTTTCAGTAGTGCTGCTCCAGCAGGACCACATACCTGTCTCAGTATCCAGAGCCTCATTCCAGTGACTATTTAGGAGCAGAGTGACAGAAGTGACTGGAGTGCTGGCCTCTGAACAGACATTGTCTGCCCCTCTATTAGTTACTCTGGTGGTCTGTCACCTCTGAATGAATTCACTGTGAATGTCTAAAGACGAGGACTCACCGCTCAGTCACATGTCGGCCATACTGATGGAGTTTGGTGTTTTACTGAGTCACTTGGTGTCACGTTAGACATTAAACTGCACCTCCTCCTTGTTGTTCCCACTGTCACCCAACCTCAAGGAGACAAGTCAGCTGACTGACTTCACCTTCACTGTTGGTGATCAAAGTGACAATCAGATGTGACACTTGGGGACACTTTTATCTTTCCACTGACACACACATTCCCAGGATTCATTTACAATTCCCTCAGGACCCCTCAAGAGCGGCGTGTCACCTGACATCAGTCTGTGTGAAGAAGCCAATGAAGGCCCAGGCTGACAGCCCCCCCACTGTGTATTACAGGCCTCACCAGCAGATGGCGACTATGACTTCTAAATCTGTCATCTTCATGGAGCCTGAGGGGTTAAAAGGAAGAGGAGAAGGTGAATAAAGAGTGAGGGGTGAGGATGATAGAGAAGAGAGTCAGGGTGATAAAGGGTGAGATGAGTGACCTGAGACAGAGTGAGTCAGACGAGTGTGTCACTTGTGTGTTTGTCAGTTTTGTTCCTCCTCCTGATTTTCTCCTCTTTGACTCGCCACACGCTGATGGCCGTCCTGTGATCACAGATTGTATTCCTCGTTGATCAAATCCAGTATCTCGATGTGTGACTGACGCCTGATTCTTTAAGCACTCGCTCATCAGACAGGTTGTCACCCGATGAGCTCTTCACTGCTGACCTAAGCCCTGCTGCCCTCTTCTCTCTCCTGTCACCTCAGCCATTGCTTCAGTCCCCACTGTGTCACCTCATAAAGCCACTGGTCTGTCTGGTCACTCAGGTCCTCGTCACAGCTGCACACTGGCAGTCGTTCAAACTCTACAGGCTGACAGCCATGTTGTCCTGTCGTCTGATGTTTGTGTTGGTGAGTCGTCTCCTGCTGACCTTGGGGCTTTTAGAGCTCAGGATTAATGAAATGGAAATGTCAGTCAGCAGGTGGGCAGGTGGGCACATTCAGGGCAAAATGTCACTTAAAAGTCGATGAGCACACTGGACACATCGCCAGTCACTGATAATCGACTCCACGCCAGCTCCTGTGGCCCTCATCATGTGCTGTCAACTCAGACGCTGGTCATGTGACTTGCACCTTAGTGACATTCCTGGGACTTTCAGGGCTGTGACATCAGCTGATTCTTCTGGAGCCAAACTGCTCCCTCTTGTGGCCTCTCTGCATATTAAACACATGAGAAGTTAGGATGTGAAGTGTTTGGTGAGATCAAAAATATTCTGAATATTGACATGACCTTGAAGGACAGTTTGGTTTAATAATAATTAATGTGTAAAAGAATACTTATTTTAGATTAATCTTTAGTTAATTATGATTAGGTGTTACATTCACAGAGATAAATGGCCTGTTAATGCTTCACAGTTTGTAAATTTGAATTGCTTATTAATCTAAAAAGATCAAAACAAACACAAAAAAAAACATGGACAATTGTTACTTGTCAAATCTGTTCATCTGGTAACTTTTGATTTGTAAATTCCTCTGATCATATCTAATATTTTGAATGTTCTGATGATATTAGGACTTCTTGTTTATGATTAATCCTCTTTAATAAAAGACAAGTGTCTGTGTGTCTGTCTGTGTATCTGTCCAGTCACTTTGTCTCTGTCTTTCCAACAGATGGCGTTCACAAACATTAGCACAGCTTTTATGACTCCCATGCTAATCAATATCATCGAGTTACAGAGCCACAGCACCAGACGTCACCTCTGATATCGGCCAGCAGTTTAATGACAGAATGTGTGTTAGGGTGAGTGTGATTAGTGGGCACCATACCAGCCTGTAAACCTCCCTGCTGGTACACAACTGCAAAACCCTAAAGAGGCCTGCATTTCTCCACTATGCCCACTAGAGGGGGATGTACCGTCATATTAGTTAATCTTATTCGTAATAATGAGATGATAAGTCATAATAATATAATAATAACGATCAAGTGCCAGTGACCTACTATCACTATTACCAGACTTGCATTTAATTTGGTTCTGCTTCTTTAGCAACATGAGATTGACAGTCAGATTTACTTGATTCAATTAACAAATTCTGGGAATTGTGTTAAGTAGTGAGAAGTCAAGTAAAATTACACCTTTTATTGGCTAACTAAGAAAATTACAATATGCAAGCTTTCGAGGCAACTCAGGCCCCTTCATCAGGCGAGATGTAATAAAAAATATCGCAGATATTTTAACGCAATATCGGCGATTATTCATCATCTCAAGTTCTTATTGATTTGCGCCACTCTTCCAGCTCAAGTTCTCCTTCTTTCTCAGCCGCCTTTCTTTCCACGCCATCCCATAATAGTCACAGACACTTCCTCTGTAGATGTCGCTCTCTCCTCGTTGTCTCCATCACTGATGTTCTCCTTTATCGTTTCTCGGTGCTCCTTAAATCTCCCGAGTGTGCGCACATAACCGTGGACTGTCTCAGTCCGTCTTGTGTTAATGACGGACACTTTGAGATCGCAGCACCGACTGAGCCTCGACTGTAAGCAGACGGCTATTCACGTGACGCTCACTCCGCTAAGTCTCTGTGTGACACGCGCGCTTCACGGAGTGCCCGACTGGTTTAGTCCGGTGCTGCACTTTGAGATCAGCGGGAACGCGCACTGCGGTTAGGTGGGGGGTGAAGGTGGAGCGCTGGTTTGGTCCGCACGTTGAACGGCACCTTCAGGTTATTACAATTGACCGGGCAGGTTATGAGATCGCAGGTGACTTTGACTTCAGTTTGAAAGACACAAATACAAACACGCGTCATCAACATTTACATGACCATTTACCTTTTACATGATTCCATTTAATTTTGACACAAGAAAAGTAAGACGAAGATCAGAGAATCTGCGCAGACCCCACGAGTTCATGTCACCGCTGCCTCCTGCTGTGCAGGTCTGACAGTCTAACAGTTGAGCAATGAAGCGCCTACTTGTGGCCGAGCTCCTCGTGGCCAGTCGGCCTGCTGAACCTGACACCCATCGAGCGGCCCTCGTGTTCTACTCGCCTGCGTTTACATGGCGGAGGTGCGCTTCTGCCATCTCTTGGCCAGGCCTAGTACTGCAATAACATTTATATAAATGGGAAAAGTAAGAAAAGCCGCATGTTGTCTCGAGTACTCTGACATCATGAGTGTCATTCATTAATAAAATAAATCAAAGAAAGAGGCTACATATCCTGCCATCCTCTCTGTGTTAGCTGTGATTGGCTCCAGCAGACCCCTGTGACCCTGTTTTCGGATATAGCTGACGGACTGAGGACGCTACATACAATAAGGATTGAGTGGTAAACATTTAAACAGGCAAGGCAGGAACAGAACAATAAATAAGTATGAGACTAAAGCAATAATGACAGCAAGTTTTTTTGAGTTTTAATATACCTTTTATTAAACAACCAACAATCAATACAAATACAAAAATCAACAAACCATCAAAAAAAAGAACATCCTATGTAACCTATGAATGAGTATTTTACTGTAGTTTCATAATAATTAATTCACAAAACAAAAACACACTCCTCATTAACAATTTTACAAATTGCTTTCATTGCACACCACTGTTTAACAAATGTTTGCATATTGTTGGTCATCCTATAAAACTTAAAATCTAATAAAATTCTTATTTTTAATTGTGCCTTAAAAACCCACCAAGTCAGAGTCCCTGTCATCCTTATTTTTTTTTTTTTCATTCCTGGTGAAATAAATGGCAGTATAAATAATTTGCCAATCTGCTAACATTCATTTTTGCTCTCACATTATCAAAACCACATATAAAAACCGGATTGGTAAAATAAACACTAAAAACACGGCCAAGTACACAGCAAAATCTTCAGTGTTGTTTAGTGTTGTTATTTCAGAGTTCATTTTAACAAGTGTTGATTCTGGTGTTGATTTGAGAATATCAGCACTCGGAGTGTTACACAGTGTTTGTACTCAGTGTTATTTAGGGGAGCAGGTATACATTAGACCACCAAAGAGGGGATTTGAGTTCCGGCAGAGCAGCAGCACTTCCCTTGTCTTTAATTGTGGCCATTACTGAAAAATGATTGATTGTCAATCGTGAAATTGTTATAATAACAAGCATATTGCAATTGTATGCTTATATATATGGCTGATCTTCTATTCTTTTCTCTCAGAGATGAATATTTCTCTAAAACACTCAGTTTTCTAAAAGCACACAAAGCACTGATTCTCACCTAAATTAACAGAAGACGTCTGTGGCTGTATGCAGTGTGCTGTCACCGCTGTTAGCTCTCTCCAACTGTGGCGACTAACATCTATTTTCTGAAAGGCACATAAACAATGGTGTCACACATAGATCAACATAAAACATCTGTTGCTTGTTCGCTTCCCGGGTCCTCCCTGTGTGGAGAGCGCTTTGAGTAGTGAGAAAGGCGCTATATAAATGTAAAAGAATTATTTAAAAGAATGAAGTCACCGTGAGACGCAATCTGGATTGTACTGAGCCCCTCGTGTGCCTCATATGCACAAAAGTCGACATCTGCCCTAAAACGCCCCCTTCCTCTCCATCTTCCTCTTAATGTCTTAACTCTTCTCCGCAGGTAAAGTGAAGTTACATTTTCGTCCGTATTGTATTTATGTATCTTTTTGTGTACGATTGTCTGCATTTTCATTGTTCTAGTATTCGATTTTATGCATCAAGTGCGGTTATAAAGGTTTAAATAAGCAGTCATGTGGTTCGCGAGCGGATGAATCCATTTAACATGATTTGGTATTTTGGAGAAAATGGTTTCAGTTTTTAAACAAATCGGTTTCTGAACAGCCTTTAGGTATGAATTTATAATCGACATCCGAGGTTCCGCTGTATTTCCTTATTTATTTTTTCGTGAATTAAACTAATTTTGTACCCATTTACTTATTTCAATGCCGCTGACAAGATACCAAACACACCTTGAAATTTAATTATTCATAGATTTATTTATCTGCGTATTTATTTAATTTTAACTATAATATGCCTCCATATTAGATATATTTCTGTTCTTAAATAAATATTGTATGTAGCGACACCACAGCTGAACTCTGTAATGGCAGTTTCAGTTGCTTTAGCCAATATATTAAGCTGTTGTCCCGAGATTGTTAACCAACTGCTCTCTCAAAGCTGACACTGAAGTTCTTTCATGAGGTCTCGTCGTGCTGGTGAAGGTGAATTACCGCCAGGTGAAGAAATACATCAAAGTGCAAGATGGGTTCACATTTGAGGAGTTTCTAAACGAAGGTAAATTTGAATTTAATTATGTCTGTTTCAGCTGATTTGAAAAGTTACTTTATTAACATTTATAATCAAATTTATCTTGTTTTAGTAAAAATAAAAAATGTGGGCTTACAGCAAAGGCTGCACTTCAAGTCTTTGATGAGACAAATACTAACGTGGAGGAAGATATTTTTCAAGAGTTGGTTCAGAGCAACCCACAGATATGCTTCACAATAAAATGTCCTCCACAAGGGTTTTTTGCTGAGCTGATGTTTCTGGTGGTGTGTAATTTCTTTATGAAATGCTCAAATTTCATTTATAAAATATTTGAAAATTAATCAATATTGATCTCCTTTTAAAAAACAGAATTTTCACGCCCAGCTATCTCAACACCAAGTACACGCACCGCTAGACTTTCAAACTCCAGTGATGTTGAAGGGTGGAGAGAACCCAACTGAACTAGTCTGCAAGCTCAAACTCTAATAATGGTAAAGAAATCACAGGCGCTGAAAAGGCCAAACAGGTCAATGTGGATTTATCTGCCTTCATGGGTAACTTCTGTGTGTGATGTCATCATACCATTCCTTCATATTATTTTATCTTTAATAACTAGATTGTTCAAAATGCCCTGAAAGAGAAACCTGGAGGTTTGGATGTTCTTGAAGAATATGAGTTGACTAAAACACTGAAACACAGCACGAGACGACAGCTTGTTAATGTTCTTGTTAGCCATATGGCAGAGGTTCATGGGTAAGCTATCGGAGAATTGATAAGTCAACACAATATCAAGCTTTGCTTGCTGAACTATGGCAGGCCGTTCATCCCGGCCAATACCCCCACACCACTAGATGGAGCCCTTCCAGCAGCATGGAGGTGCCCCGATTTCCAGCAGGGCATCATGGATATTGGAGTTTTCCTTCACAGCCCTGCTGGATACCATGGGGGCTGCTGTAGGGAGGCTCAAAGACTTATATTTGCCCTTTAACCCGGAAGTACGTCCTAGTCACATGGACAGAGGAAATGACGTGCTTCTGGGATGAAAAAGAAGAGTTTTTATCTGACCCGGAAGTATTGCCAATCGCATGGACTGAGAGGAGCGAAACACTTCCGGGTCAAGGACTACAAAGGACTCTGGGAAATCCCAGACAAACGAGCTGAGCTGGGTGGAAGGGTGGCAACGCGTCTGGGAGTGGAGGATTGATTATTGATTAGAGTATTGTGTTATTTATATGAGTATTGTGGAGAGGAGGGTGCTTTGTGCACATTATTATTATAATAAATCAATTATTTGGACTTTTATCTGGAGTCTGACGTATTGTCTGAGGCTTCAAGGGAGCGATAGTGCCCTGTCTGTCACTGCATCTATTCATAAAGATATGGGGGTTTAAGTTGTCGATTAATGACTAAGTTCTACTTAATCTTATAAAATTTTCAGGAGGATTCCCACCCATAAACAGAGAGAGACATATGCCTAGCACTTATTTTTGTTTTTATTAATTTATTTATTTTTACTTAGTCCTGTATATTGAATAGTTTGCTGTGCTCAGTGTTACAGACCAGAGTTTTCACCAAAGGGTTAATAGCTGCTGTAACCGACATGTACAGAAAAGTCAGTTAACACTTGGATCTCCTGTGAATTGACACGAGACCAGGCTTTTATAGATTTAAATCATTTTAGATGGGAAACCTGCTTTTTTATTTTAGAGGTTTTGAAATATTGTGTAAACTATTTTGTGTAATAAAACAAGCATTTTGAAAAGTCTTGATTCCTGTGTTTTTTTTTTTTAATCTGGTGTATAATGTGTGTACATTTAACTTTACATTAATGAGACATTAGCTTCTAAATAAAATGAGGTGCACCAACTTAATATCCATCTGTCTGTTATCCAACCCGCTACATCCTAACTACAGGGTCACGGGGGTCTGCTGGAGCCAATCCCAGCCAGCACAGGGCACAAGGCAGGAAACAAACCCCGGGCAGGGTGCCATCCCACCGCAGGGCACACACACACACACACACACACACACAGACACACACAGACACACACACACACACACACACACACACACCAAGCACACACACACACATACACACACACACACACACACACACACACACACACACACACCAGAGACAATTTAGAATCACCAATGCACCTCACCTGCATGTCTTTGGACTGTGGGAGGAAACTGAAGTTCCAGGAGGAAACCCACGCAGACACAGCCAACTTCATATTGCATCTCAAATAATAGGATATCCTAACAGTCATTGAGTGTAAACATATTGCCACTCCACACTTGGCATGTGTTGAAATCAACACCTTAAGAGTTACTTTTTAACACCAGCAGAGTGTCTTGAGAATTTAGTTCACACCAAGTAGATGTTCACCACACTTCTGGTGTTATAAATGAACTCTTACAGTGTTGATTTCAATACCTGAAAGTGTCAAACAATATAACACGACACAAAGCGTACATTGAACTCGATTTGGTGTGGACCTAAATAAACTCTGAAGAAGTGTTACAATGAACTCTGTAGGTGTGAATTTAACACTTTGGATTTCACTGTGTATAAAATTATTGAGGAACCCTGGTTTAATTATGAGTTCATTGTGTGCGATAAGAATGATCTGATCCTTAAGATTTATAAGTGTTGAGATACTATGCATGCCATTTACAGAAACAAAATGTTAAGAGTTCTTGTTTTTCAAAGTCTCTTAATGTTTCAAAGTGGTTCATTGCTTTTAGGAGGATTCTTTCTGAAGCAGTTACATGAAGCAGAAAGTCATCTCTAAGAACGTTACTGTGAATGGTGGAGGTATTAAATACAATAGAAAGCAATGCTGACCTCCAGAATCTTGGAGGTATTCATCTATTTAGCTGACACATAGGAGACAATACTCTTCATGTAACTGTAAAGATTTCTTGTGCTTTATGATAACGATAGAGAGGTATACAAGGTACAAGAGCATCCTCACCCTTAAACCACTCAGTGAAGGCACAGTTCCAAAAACAAGAAAAAAGATCTTTGGTTAATCCGCCCAAATCCTGCCCTTCTTCTCCAATAAAACACACCTGAAGCTTTTTGTTGAGGAGTTCTGTTGTTCCATAAATTCTCTGCACGTCATTCAATATTGTTTCCCTGTTTATTTCGATAATGATTTCTTCCTCTATTAATCCTTCAAGCTCTGAAGAACCTCATAAAATACAACATGTTTTTATAAAGAAACTGAACAAAATGAACTGTGGAACATATAAAGTAGTATGAAATTTGAGGGGCTGATCAAAATGTGAGAGCGACAGACATTTCTGAGTCTATAGGAGGGACAGAAAAAGAGGACGTCTGGCTGGAAAATACAAACGTGACCCCTTGAATTGTCAATGGACTGATTCTTAAGAGAAAGTGTTGTAGCAAAAGTAAGGACCTTCAGACATCACAATTATGTGAAGAGTTGTTTTGACCAAATTTGAGGCTTAATTGACTGTTGGCTGTAATTTCTTGAAATCAAAGAGATGCATTTCCTGTTCTAAAAATGTAGTCCAATGTACAGAACTTAATTTGTAAATTATAATAGTTTGGCTAAATTTATGTATGAAGGTGACTGAATTACCTGAGTAAATCTTACTTCTGTCAAGATGGAGTCGTTTTTCATCCAATTGAGATACTTTAATCTGAACCTAACAAAAACAAAAATAAAAATAATAAAGATAAAATCTGTAAGGATAACAAAATAAGTTCACAAGCACACACCTCGTTTTCCAGAGTCCTTCCTGTTTCTCTAGACATTCACACATATTTCTCCTCTCCTCCTATCAAATAATTTGCTCTTAATTCTGAACTTTTAAAACATTAAATATTTACCATGGGAGTATCAGCGTTTATATCAGCAAAAGGAGATTCTGGAGGACTTGGGACATTTGACTCTTCATGCGGTCTGGATAATCTCAACTGCAAAAGCAAGTGATTGGAAAATGTTAATTTATTTAGGGATTAATTAACTTTAGTTTAAATAAAACTAATTGAAGATGAAATAATACATGCATCAGTAAGAGTCCATGAATATTATACTCTTAAAATATGTTTAAAATGATATTTACCTCTGATGTGCTGTTTTCATGTTCTGCACTTCCTAGAAAGTTCTCAACATCACCAATCAAAATCTATAAAATGAACAGCAGAAGAGCATATGAAGAGCATAAAAAACACGATTGACAAAGTTCAAGTGATGCACAGAACACAGAAGTGACCAGATAAATCTGACCTGAGCACAACTGACAAAATATATTTATAGCAATGTGGTTAATTATATGTAAAATATCAAATAAAAACACTGACATAAACTAGTGTCCTATTCTGAGTTTTCTGTCTTGATCCGCTGCTCCTCAGACAGGCTCTATGGCTCCACCACTACAATATGAACTGAGCAGGTGTGTCTGCATTTCAACTTATTAAGTGTTAAGAAAAACTGGAAAAAACGTAGGTGGTGTTCTAAAACATCTGGCCAATAGTGTGTACATATATATATATATATATAGTGTTGAGCTATGAACAGTAATACTGCATGTATAGAGACACTGTTACTGTATCTGATACTTCAGAACTAAGTTAAAGTATTATTTCTCATGTCACGTAGCCATTGTCTATCCCAGCAGTAATGACAACAATGCAGAAAACAGACGTCGATGAGATGCCAGTCCATTACAGAAACATTTACTCAGCCATTGTAATACAAAACCAATTTGATTGAATGATTTAGCAGACTGTCTATAGACTGAGAGAGGACAACATGCATCCACACAGGGGACTAACGATGTCTGCAGGCAATGCAACTTGCCCTAACTAAATAATGTCAATGATTGTAACAGATCTCTTTACAGACTGAAGAGCAGTGTGGTGCGGAGGTTTGTGTGCTTCCTCAACACTGAGCTCCAAAGCCCATTACCGGACCTGCACATATTCTTTGTATTTCCATTTTGTCAATAAGCTCCTGTTTCCTTTGACATCTCAAGAGCCTCATTTTAGTTTTACCAGAAACTCTAAACTGGTTTGGTATTGGTGACTGTGGGAGAGTCTGACTGGCATACTGATTAGGGTTTGCTCCTTCTTGTACCTCATGCTGCCATAAGCAGTTTCAATAAATGGACAGATTAATGTAGTAAAGAATTTTACAAAATTACATACCTGGCTCTCTACTTCTGGTTGAGGTTCTCTTGTGTTTTCCAGCCTATCTACATGTGGCTCCTGTGACAATGTGGCCTGCACTCCCTATTAAATAAATCAGGTAAAGCAATAGTCTATAAAACTGAATAAATAATTACAAAACAAATCATACTAATTTTTAACACTAAAATATCAATGTTATTTCTTTTATAAAGGATTTCTCTTTCTACTGAATATAATCAATAGTGGTGTCCTTAATAAGTAATGAACCTCATTTACTAACATTTAACAGAATGTTTTAATATAACAGCCTCACAAATAATAAGAAATAAATACCTGATAACTTACTTCTGCATGCACTTGACTGTGAATTTCTGGTGTAAATTCTGACTCTTGTTGTGCCGTGTGTATCTGCTCCATCTTGAAAAGGAAATGTGTGACAGGTGGCAGGTCACACTTACAGGTAATCTAACTTAGACACCATTTAAATATCCGACTACGCCACCCAGTTTATTAAGAGACTGGGAACTCCTGAAATGTACCAATAATAGCACACAGGTTTCTTTAAATTGGGCGGTGAGTAAACACACAATGAAAGACACAACAGTAATTTCAAGAAAAGCAACAGTAACTTCTATTACACCAGACAATAATAAGTACATTAAAAAGATCAATGAACTTAAACAAAATCTAACAATATCAAGAACGAATTTCCTTTTTCTAAAAGTAAAACACACAGTCCACACTCTAAAGTGCGTCAAACACAGAATTGGAGGATACAACCTTTAGTGGTGCAGAGTCCAGTTTGCGCACTGTGTTACCCCAACACTTCATCGTTCAACTGTACATGGATACACTCTGTTCACTGGACACTCATTTCACAACAGAAGTTTTGTCAAATTGTTGAATCCCTGTCTGCGTCTCTTCGTCGTTCCTTTTTTCCACCCTGGGCTCCTTGTGTTGCTGTGACCTCAGTACGCCTTATTTCTCGTCTGCCAGCTTTGCTTGGTCCTTTCATGCGGCTTCCCTCTCGCTGGACTCACAACTGGCGTCTCTTTGTGGAGCTGTCTCTTCCTCCCTGGAAGTAAGTGTTGCCGTCCTTGTGCCTCCCGTCGTGCCAGCCAGGTACCCCAGTCTGCCAGTGTGCCCCTGTGCTCTGTCTGAGTGTCTTGGCAGCGTTCTCAGTGGACCGTCCCTCTCTTTGCCTTCTCCTGGCCAGAGTTTAAATCTCCTTCAGTGCCTGCAATTATCAGTTGTGGACAATCAGATTAAACAACAGCACATCTAAATTTCCTGGTTTAACAAATCATGAAAACATAAGTTAACAAAATATATTGTTACCAACCATGAATGAGTGCAGATCTGCTGTTTAGATACCAATATTGTCAAACATGTTAATTGTCAAGTCAGGTAAATACAGAAATCCTCCAAGGAAGGAGCAGTTCTGTTATCACAACTTGGTATTCTTTGTAATATCAACCAAAAAACTTCAAAGTGTTGACTCTTTAGCGAGACAGTAAATACCGAGATCCTGTAGACAGCCAGAGTTTGACTTTAACTTCTCACCTCAGTCCAAACAATGGGTGCCTATTGTCTGTTCATCTGCTGGGCTTTAAATGTAATATTGACAAGTTTCTTTTACTAAGAGAAAAAATGGAGTGACACAGTGTACAAAAAATGTCTCCGTCTGACAAATGTAGAAAGGATTGTGGTGTTTAAATATTCAGTCTCACATAAAAACAAATGTGTGGATTCAGTTGAGTGACAGTGTAATTAACATGCAATGAAGCACAACTGCACACTGTACTTTATAAATGCTCACTGAAGATTCGGCATAATGACAGGTTCTTCTTTCTTCACAGAGAGTATCATATTAATCAATGCACAATTTGACATATTAGAGAAATTAGTGAGACTTCTACCTGAATCGGTAGTGGTATGTCACGGTGAGGAATTATGAATATTCTGCCTTTCCAATTTGTTCCTGTAATTGAGCAGCAGTTTCAGTTTGCGAGCTATGCAAACGTCTCCCTTTCTCGGCTTTGACAAAACTAAATCCTGTTAAGTGTAAAGGAACGTCTGGGTAGCTTTCAGTAATAAACTTCTCTAACTGAGGAATTGTCCAGTTGCTATTAATGGATGATTTGCTTCCATATCTGTCTTGAGTCCCAGGCTGCTCATGTTTTGGAGGACCTGAAATCAGAGAGATAATTATTGTACAAGTACGTAATGAAATTCAATAAGTGATCTGCATACTGGATGAATACATAATTAGTGCAATAATTTAAAACTGCTATGAAAACTGCATTGTGATGTCCTATTATGCACTGCTTACACAACAACTCATTTTACTTAACTGGAAGAATCTTAATCAAACTTTTATATCTCATCAGGAAGATGATGCTCTATATTGGCTGAAATTGGAAAATCTTAGTTTGTTAACAAGAATTTCCTTTCCTTTAAGTGTTTTTTCAGTGAGCCTCCATATTCAATTAACACACATCAGACATTTCCTGCATGGCCAGATCTACACACACACACTGACACACACATACATACATACATACATACATACATACATTTATACTTGTCTATATAAGGTATATTTGCTCAACATTAGTTTTACAGGGATATGCAAATATGTAAGAAGTTAAAAGTAAGAGTTTTTTGGAGGAGGTAGGAACAAAACCACATTTGAAAGCAAGTAGGTTGTCTGAAGAAATTCCTTACATGACGAGTACAAACCTAAGCCATTTCTTGTAAGACGGAAAGTTCTGAGGGAGGTGAAACGTACTCTTCATTATGTTTCTGAAGAAGGAAAAAATTAAGTTTCCATATATCGCATTTTGATCTTCCTTTTTTTCTTGTAGTATCTGGGGAAACAAAAATTGAAATAAATGTAATCTGTGAAGTATCTTTTTAGGAAAATAAATAATACCTCGTACCTATCTGGAAATATATATTCTCTAACTGCAATTATTACTATTTAAATAGGACTGGCATCCACACATTGTATACATTGATTTATAGTTTAATTTAGAGTTTTTTTTGCATATGTATTCTAGATTATACTTCAATTCAAGTCCTGTAGCATTGCAATAACAATAATGATGTACAGTATATGATTTCTGAACAGCCTCTTGACAGTTGCAGCAGTGATATGTGAAAGAAATAAGAAGAATGTCAGACATTACTTCAGTGATTATATTCTACAACAAGCATTATCTCAAGATATTACTGAATGTACAGGAAATGTATTATTGCTTCTAATTTATGGTGAATGCATGTGTCATTAGAGAAAATATTTATTTTAAACTTTAAGAAAAAACATAACAATGAAAAAACAGAAGGAAAAAAACACAAAAATATGTTCTTGGTTTTCCCTTTACTTAAAGTTTTTTTAAATTAAAAAACCATTAATTTTGTTTTTAACTTTGGGATAATTATATGAAATAAATAAAAAACAGACTTTTTTCGGAAAAATAAGGGGGGCAAAAACCTTTTAAAGGGGAAAGGAAAAAAAGGTTTTTGGGGGAAAATTTTTTTTTTTTTTTTTTTTTTTTTTTTTTTTTTTTTTTTTTTTTTTTTTTTTTTTTTTTGGGGGGGGGGGGGGGGGGGGGGGGGGGGGGTTTGAATTTTTAATAGGGAAATTTTTTGGGAAAAAAAAAAAAAAAACCCCCCTTCCCAAAAAAAAAAAAAATTTTTTTGGGTTTTTTTTTAACCGGGTTTTTCCGGGGGGGTTGCGGGGCCCGTTTCCATTTTTAAGTAATGTTTCAGGCTCTTCATATTCCTTTTTTTTTAAAAGGGTTTTTTATTAAACTAAGAAAACATAAATGAAAAAACAAAAAAAACATATGTTACTCCTGGTTTTACAGCCTTCACTCATAAACGTTTCTTTAAATGTAAAAAATACCTGACTTATAATGTTGTTGACTAACTTTCGTTATAAGTTATCATGAGTTATAAATCAATAAAACAGTCAGCTTTTATCAAGGTAAAGTAAACGGGTGAACATTTTAATGGCCTTCGCAGCGGTGTCCATTTAAGCGCAAGTAAAGATCTTTGCCAGGTGAACACGTTTTCTTTTCTCTCCTAACAGTTGATGAATGTTTGTTAGGCTTAATAATCAAAACCAGTGAAAACATTTTATCAAGGAATACAACCAGCGCTGTATACGTGGGAGTAACCTGCATATATTTAAAAATACTAAAGTAATACAAACCCCCTGATAAAGGTGCTCTCCGTGCACTTCTTCTAAATTAAGCTCTAGTTTCTCTCACACAAGAAGCTCCAAAGTCATCTGCTTCTGCTACTTCATCTTCAGCTTCTCGAACACACGACATGGCCGGGTTACAACACCTGTAACTGTTCTCTTTGCGCTGACATCTGGTTAAATAATCACTGGTACAATTTTCTTTTGAAAGCAGAACATAAAACACATAATACATAATAACTGTTTTCACGTCATAACATAACAAGGTAAAAGATTTAAAACAGTTAATATTTGTCTTAACTGAGCATATGCCTCATATGTCAAATAAGCAATGGAAGAAATCAGAGCATTGTACGAGTAAATTACAAAAACTATCACAGGAAAGGAGATTTAATGGTACTTTTTGTTGCTATTGATTAATAGTGTAACCTTCAAAAATATGTCTTACCGTTCGAGTTGCGCCATGAAGTAATGTTTCAGGCTGCTTCATATGTACCTTTATGTTTCGATTAAAACATAAATACAGTACGTGCCACTTTATTTTAAGAAAACAGAGACAATTTTTGGTATTAGACGCGCACCAAATCGTAAAAGCTTACCTTGTATTTTATGACGATCCCGTAATTGCAAACTTGCGGTTTTGTACTATCAATAATATAAACGTGGGTTTCCTTTTCTGAACAGAATACTGCAGTAATCACGATCAACGACAATTTGTGTAAACTTTCTTTTTACATTTTGTAATGCCAGTACTTTACATAAACTCTGAATAAGACGATACAAACTGAGGCCTAGATATTTTAAGCTTTATTACGAATATTCAAACACAGAACGCTAGCTAAATAAAACATGAACCGTAAAGGACCCTCTGTCAACTTTAATGGGCGGAGGTATTATTAAAAAAAGAAAGTAATTTTACTACATTTTAAGATATCTCAAAATATCTTCCTGTCTGTTCGCAGATATCTGAAATACATTTCATGATATCTCAAAATCACTTCCTGTGCAATTCGAGATATCTTAAAATAGGCAGGAAGTTCCATTGCAAGTATAAGAAATTTTGGAGGAAGTGATTTTGAGATATCTCTAAGGTTATTTGAGATATCTTGAAATACACGGGTGGAGCAGTCAGGAGACCTGGGTTCACTTCTCGGGTCTTCGCGTGGAGTTTGCATGTTCTCCCCGTGTCTCCATGGGTTTCCTCCTGCAGTCCAAAGACATACAGGTTAGGTGGATTGGCGATCCTAAATTGGCCTGTTTGTGTGTGTCCTGTGGTGGGTTTGCACCCTGCCTTTGATTGATTCCTGGCTTGTGCCCTGTGTTGGCTGGGATTGGCTCCCATGACCCTGTGTTTTGATTCAGCGGGTTGGAAAATGGATGAAATACACAGAAAGTCATTTCAAGATATCTGAAAATGTATTTCAGATATCTCAAAATGCCCGTAGATGTATTTTAAGATATCTTGAAATGTATTTGAGATATCTCAAAATGCACATAAACATATTTCAAGATATCTTGAATTGCATTTAAGATATCTCAAATTGTACAGCATATCATTTCAAGATATTTTGAAATCTATTTGAGATATCATAAAATGATTTTTAGATATCTTAAAATAGATGCATTTTTAGATATCTGCAATTCAATTTGAGATATCTCTAAATGTTAATTTGGCTTGCCATAGAGGGTGACAATAATTGAGTCCAGTCCATGTCTGGAGGTCTGTGTGGAATGACATCGGATTGGAGTTTTCCCCCTCTTTTTTTATTTTATTTTGTGTTTTTCCAAAGCAAACAAATGAAATAAATGTGTGAAAAGCAAAGCATTTGGAACTGCAGCACTTTTCTGAGCGATATGTGCAGGGGTGACAGTATTTTTTGATCATGACTGTTCAAAGGCTGGCCCAGGCCATGGCATTGCCTCCTCCATGCTTCATAGATGATCGTTCGCTAACCCGTTCCCATAACTCTGGTAAAGGTCGTCTTTTTCGTTATCCATTCCTAAACCCTCCGTGGCTCCATTTTTGACAGTTCCAGCCTGGCCTTCTGTTCTTGTTGCTCATGAGAGCTTTGTGTCTGGTGGTGTAGCTTCTGTGTTTCTTCTCTTTAGTTCATCTTTGAATGGTGAATGCTGGTACTGTCACCCTCGACCGTGTACACTTGACTCTTTTTATTTCTTTGGCTGTTTTTTCTATTTTTTGGATTTCTCTTGACAGCTCAAACGATGCTCCCCATCATCATCTGGGACTGCCTTCTCGGTGCAAATTCTGTGCACCTCCACTGATTTCTTTCTTTTTCAAAAAAAATCCATACTGTTGATTTTAGAATGGTATTTGCTTTAGTCTCCTTTTCAAAATGGCTCGCTTTCCTCTCATAGTCAATTCTCTGGTTTTCATGTTGTTTTGTACTTTGGACCCCCAAATACAAACTCCGTGATTTCAACCAGCCCTTTCACCCCTGGAGTTCTTCTATGTGTTTAGAATTAAAAGGACTCCCCGAGTCATGAGAATCACTGAGGGACGAGACCCAACAAATGGTGTTGCTGTTGTTTATATATGAATATTGTTTTGTGACACTTTAGTTTAGGTACTCATGTACTCTTATGTAATTAGACCTTAAAGAGGCTTCTCTCTGTGATGATAATACAGGGTGAGTCAAAATTCTGTTAACACTAATGAATTATTTTAACTCGGCCACACACACCTTTCCAGGTCGATGGACCATTGCCATGGCCTCCACACTCCCCTGATTTGACACCCTGTGATTTCTGGTTATGAGGTATTGTGAAGGAGTGCGTGTGTACAGCATAGCAGGAAAGTTTGTGATACCAATGACCTGTAGGACAGAATACAGACTGTGGTATCCTCTATTCCTCACAAAATGTGTCTGGGATTTAAATGGTGGTGTTGCTCGTTGTTTGTTGAACATGATGGTGAACAGGCTGAGACATTCCTGTAAATCATCTTGTACATAGTGAAGTATGTTTTGTGAATAAATTGTTTCCGCCATTCAAATGTTAACAGAATTTTGACTCACCCTGTACATTTACAAAGCATCAGTAAAGTATTATTTGTGCAATATGGCCTATTAAAATAACTTCACGTGGACCTGCACGAAGTGGCTTAAGTGAGACCGATGTCTCGAGATACGACGTACTTCATAATTAATATTATAATGAAAAGTAATTTTACCAGGAAACCAAACACGACACTGCAGAGGAGAATAACCGCTTTACTGGAAAGCTAAAAGAACCCTTTGTTAAGGTCTTATTGCATTACTTCAGCACCTAACATGAATCCTTCCCTGTTGTTTATATATATACTGTATATTGTCACACACGTGTGCATAGGAGGCAGCTGAAGAGCTTAGAGAGGACTGATTATACATCTGCCCGGGGGGGCGGGGTACGCTGACGCTCTTTCTAAGTTCCCTACAGGTCTTTCCCGGGAAATCCCACCAGGTGCCACCACCTCGAATCGGGACACGTCATTTCCGGTCCCGGCCCCAACGACGACATCACATTCGGTCCCGGCCCCGAGGACGATGTCATTTCCGCCCAGCGTCCTATAAAGCCTCCCACCTTTTCTCTGAGAGGCAGGTCTGTTTAGGACTCTGTCGTGTAAACTTGACTCACTTGAATCATTTGCTTTTGCAGCCAGGAAACTGCATTAAACGGGTGAATGCTCCAAACCTTGCCATGCCTCGTGTCTCTTCTTGTTATAATATATATACTCATGTGAAACACATGATCATAACGGGTGCTGTTGAACAGCCATCTTTTACTGCTTGGGCATCTCATCCCATGGTGTTGCTTTGCTGTTTAAGTCCATGGCCGAATTCTACACTTTAGGTCAATTTTATTTATTCATTTTTTGTTTTGTCATTTTAATTCACTGTAGGTTTGTTGGGGTCTCAGACTTCAGTGTCATAATGTGAAAATCTGAGCTCCTTCTCCTTTGACTTGAATGTTCAGAAGCAGGTTAACCTCCATCTCAAAAAGCCCATCCACATTATCATTAGAATAGGCTATTATAAACATTATATTACTTACATTGTGCCTGAAGAAGGGGGTCTAAGTTGCCTTTGGAAGCTTGCATATTGTAATCTTTCTTTTTAGCCAATTAAAGGGGTAATTTTGCTTGACTTCTCTTTGCACTCATAAAACCACAGGATTTAACAATGTTCTACTCTTCACAGATGTATTTCTTTAAATTGCAGTGGAACAATTAAAAAGATAAAATGACACAACCTCATTTTGCTTCACCTAAAAAAATGTAAATTGGACTTTGCAAAATGATCAACGCCTTTTTTAGAAATCGTAAGAAATATTTGGCTGTCAAGCAGGTGATTTGTCTTTTCTAGTCCCCTCAGGTGACTGCCAGAGCTGAAATGGCTGACTCTGATAGTGGAACAAATGACTGCCAATTACAACAATGAGAAGTGTGAGGTATCAATTACAAATTCAAAAGTAAATGGGACAAAAGGTAAGGGAGCAGCAGGAACGGCTGTGTTCCTTCAAGGTGATTTGATAAAGTTCAGACATTAAGTATGACACTTCCATACTCATAAAAAACAAACAAACAAAAAAAAAACTTTAGTGAAATTCAAATTAAAGCCAGTTCATGTAAAATGTTACTATGCTCTGATTTTACCCCAGAAATCCTAAACTGGACTGGACAAATTAAGGGGCTTCTTTTAAAAGTTGTAATTAGCAGGTGATTTGTCTTTTATAGTCCCCTCAGGTGACCACTAGAGCTGAAAGGACTGATTCAAATGGAGGAACAAAGACCTGCAAAAGTAGAGCAATAAGAAGTGTGAGGGATCAGCATGAAATTACAAACGCTTCAAGAAAGGCCCGTCTGTAAGCAGAACATCAGAAGAAAGCAACCATCCCATGATGTCGAGGAGCCACAGGCTTGATGAAGTTAACACAAGCAAGGGATGTGCAACCAGACATTTAATTTGCTAGAAGACTATCTGCTCTTATACTACTCACCTGAAAAAATGGGGTACCGTTTAACATGTTGAGATGTCAGTGCCAGCTGGACTCTTCGTGTCATATCAATCAATCAATCAACATTTATTTATATAGCACATATTCATACAAAAAAAATGTAGCTCAAAGTGCTTTACAAAATGAATAGAAAAATAGAAGACACAATAAAAATAAACATAAGTCAACATTAATTAACATAGAATAAGTAAGGTCCGATGGCCAGGGTGGACAGAAAAACAAAAAAACTCCAAAGGCTGGAGAAAAAATAAAATCTGTAGGGGTTCCAGACCAAGAGACCACCCAGTCCCCTCTGAGCAATCTACCTAACATAAGTCAAACAGTCCTCTTTGTATTTAGGGTTTTCATGGAAGGACCTGATGATGATGGTCACGTAGACTTCTAGCTTTCAGTCCATCAATGTTGGTGCATCATGATGCTTTGAGTAGGTGGTGGTGGGCCACCACCACAAAGAAACTGGAAAAAGAAACAGAAGAGAGAGTAGGGGTCAGTATGGTTTTTAGAGCCACTATGAATAGTTATTATGAAGAATTGAACATACAGAGTATCAGTATTAAGTTAAAGTGAAGTTATAAAAAGGCCATGTTAAAGTAATGTGTTTTCATAGTCACACTTCGTACTCAAACCCCAAGTATCGTCAGAGTATGGCAGAAATGAGTGAATCGGCCCTGCTGTTCCAACGCCCTTGGAGGGGAACTGCATTTATAATCTGTCATTGTCACCTCCTGCACAACCCCACCCCATATGACAGTGATGAGTTCACACCATTCGGCCCGGCAAACCCTCAATTCCAAGTAGTGCTCACTAAACAACAAAGCCCATCATCAAATTCAGTGAGTTAAACTTACTAGCAGATGAAGGCGCCTCTTCCTCTTATCTCCCCTGATGGGAACCAAAATAAGCCGGATGGGACTCTGTGGGTGAATCCTCGAGCTCGAGGTCCTCTTCCTTAAAAATGGTCTTCTCATCCTCATCACAGGCCTCTTGTTTCGCCCATGTTTCACTCCTGCTGAACGCACACCAACAGCACATCACTGGAGTCCTCGTTGACTGACATGGTCGTCACCTCCTCATACTCCTCTTTTTTATTGGACACCCGTCTCTCTTCCATGGCCACATCAGTGTCCTCCTCTCCATTGCAGTGCCCAGTTTGGACGAGCTGTCGCTGCAGTTTACTTCTGATGATGATGATGATGATGATGATGACCTGTGAAAGCACAAAGCAAAGCTGCTTAAACACATGGCTCCTCTCCATTGGAGTTTGATGGCCACATCTGGCATGGCATGGCTTTTCTATTTCAACTTTCACTCAAGCACATTGGTGACTAATAGTTTGAACACGAGCACAAGGGCTTCCGCATGCTAAGCTTTTTCAAAGTTAGGCAGAGCAGCTCATTTCTCAATTGCTTCATACAAATAAGGAGAATCCAAGCAGACCCTGGTGCCACAATGACAGGACTGCCAGCTCAGTGCTGCCCATTAGCCTTGTGTTGAAATGTCTGCAATCAACTTATGAAACTCTGGAATAATTCAACTTGGGGGAAATGGCATTGCTGAAGTGGACACAGAGAGAGTGTGTGTGTGTGTGGGCATGTTTAACCTACAATGAGGGATTGGTCCAGCCATGTGCCAGATGCTGTCTGGGGTAGGCTCCAGCTTCCACACAGCCCTGCTTCAGATAAGTTGGTGAAGAAGATGGAAGTATCGTTGTTGTTATTGTTATTGTTGTGCCTTTGGCAGAGAAAATATATGAATAGATCAAAGAATGGAAGATACTGAGGGCAGACAATTATTATTATTATTATTATTATTATTATTATTATGATTGGACAGCACAGTGGCTGTAATGCTGTATCTCAGTGAAGCATACGTGATGGATGCCTATAATGTCTGCTCTTGTCTCTTTATTTTGTGCTGTGAGTGCGCTAATATTCTCAGGGTCAGGTACTTCTACTCACTAATGATGGAGCTGGAGAGGAGAGATTAATATGGGCAAGAAGGAACTTCACTGGACACGGTACACAAGGCAGTGATGACGCGATAAACCTACAACAGATGCACATGAAAGGCACTATACTGCTGAAGCTTTCCAGGTAAGGAAGACTGACATTTTAAGGTGAGGTTAATAAGAGTCAGTAGCCACAGTGCCATAGGGGTAGCGATTGGCACATGCAAATAAAATACAATTACACTGCAGTCTGTACAATGTGACAGTAAGGACCCTACAAATATATGATAGATAGATAGATAGATAGATAGATAGATAGATAGATAGATAGATAGATAGATAGATAGATAGATAGATAGATAGATAGATAGATAGATAGATAGATAGATAGATGTGAAAGGCACTTTATAATAGATAGTGTCACGCACATGCGATTAGGGGCCGTATAAGGACCTAAACTGTAGCGTGAAGGCATGCCAGAAGGGAATGGCGGGTACTAACCTCTCTCTCTTTATTTCTGCAGAAAGAAAGATGCACCACCGCCATGAATCTGCCACATCTACCTGATCACGCATCACCACTTCCGCCTTCATTCTGTCGACCTCTGATGACATCATCAATCCCAGCATCCATCTCGGTTCCTTCCCAGCATTCCTCTCTGTTTACTTCCGGTCCCTCACCATAAATGCTCCCCCACTCCACCATTTTGGCAGTCTCTGTTAGATGAAACGATTGTGTACAAATCTACTTGGACTCTCTTTTTACAGTATACAGGGCCGGAAAACCCAAAACCTTGCTGAGTTGTCTGTCTTTTTTCTACAATAGATACATAGATATTAATTTTAGTATATTAGGCAGGATTACAAAATTACTTACATGCATACTGCAGATAAATATACATTATAGATAGATTTAAAGGCTCTATATAATAGATAGATATGAAAGGTAGTATATTACAGATAGATAATAATTTTAGTATAGTCTCCAAGATCATAAAATTACATGCATACTGCAGATAGATAGACATGAAAGGCACCATATACAGTGATCCCTTGCTATATCACGCTCGACTTTCGTGGCTTCACTCTATCGCGGATTTTACATTTAAGCATATCTAAATATATATCATGGATTTTTTGCTGGTTCGCGGATTTCTGTGGACAATGTGTCTTTTAATTTATGGTACATGCTTTCTCAGTTGCTTTGCCCAGTTAATTTCATACAAGGGACATTATTGCAAGATGGCTGAGAACCTACCCAATCAGAGCATGTAATACAAACTAAATAAAACTCCTCCGTGGTATACGATATGCTTCCCGCGCGTTGCTTCGCATACTTGAAAGCCCAAACAGCCCTATTGATTTTTGATTGCTTTTCTCTCTCTCTCTCTCTCTCTCTCTCTCTCTCTCTCTCTCTCTCTCTCTCTCTCTCTCTCTCTCTCTCTCTCTGACATTCTCTGCTCCTGACGTGCACTCCTTTGAAGAGGACGATATGTTTGCATTCTTTTAATTGTGAGACAGAACTGTCATCTCTGTCTTGTCATGGAGCACAGTTTAAACATTTGACTAAAGGGTGTTATTTCATGTCTAGAAGGCTCTAATAATGTTAGGAAACGTATTTAGAAGGTCGTAAACAGGTTTTCTATGCTCTAACTGTGAAAATATTCAATTTATAAATAAAGAATCCTACTTCGCGGAAATTCAAGAGTCTAGAACGGATTAACTGCAATAAACGAGGGTTGACTGTAACAGATATATATATATATATATTAATTTTAGTATAGTCCGTAGGATCACAAAATTACTTACATGCATACTGCAAATAGATAGACAGACATGGTAGGTACTGTATAATAGATAGATAGATAGATAGATAGATAGATAGATAGATAGATAGATAGATAGATAGATAGATAGATAGATAGATAGATAGATAGATAGATAGATATTAATTTTAGTATATTCGGCAGGGTCACAAAATTACTTGCATGCATACTGCAGATAGATATATAGATAGACATGAAAGGCACTATATAATAGATTGATATATGAAAGGCTTTAAGGTCTCAAAGCCAGCATTTCTTAAACTACATGTTTATAATGTTTCGCCTCATGGATGTGTGGTAAAATTGCAAATATTGTTGTGAGTGATACAACGTCCTCTATTCACACCCCTTTTTCTGACAGCCCATAGTGTGCTGCTTGACGGCGCCAGTGCTGTACGAAGGGTTAACAGCTGCAGGTGGTTCAAAAGTAATCTCTGTTGTTAAGAATTAGTTATGTTACCAGTATAAGATTGGTCTAAACCTAAATAATCAACTAAGACCCCATTGTTAACATTTGCAGTGCACCAACTACTGGAATGTATTTTGTATTTTGCATTGCATTTATCATTCCAACAGATGGCTCATCACAAACATTTGTGGTAATAAAATGCATTCAATTTTTCATTCCAGCAGTTGGCATATCACAAACAATTATGGTAATAAAATGCAATGTATTTGTCACCACAAGCCACAAACATTTCTAGAAGTAAAATTCATTCCATTTATCATTCCAACAGATGGCACAGCACAAATATTAGTGATAAGAAAATGAATTGCATTTGTCATTCAAATATATGGTACAATAAAAGCATTTTTTAGTCCTAAAAAACATTGCTTTTGTCATTTCAAGACATGGTGCATTAAAACCATTTTTACAGTGGGTATAGAAAAGAATTCACCCCCTTTGAAATAGTCCAATTTTATTTACTTTACAGATTTAAACAAGAACTGAACAGAACAGCAATACAACTTCCCCAGCCTGCTGTTTAGGGTCGCTAGGCACACCTATAAAACAACAAAATGTCACTCTGTGTCTTGTCGTTACCCGTTCTTCACACACTGCTGACTCTTTAGACTTTCTTTCTCTCTCCTCATCCGCACACTCCCTTCCTTCCTGTCTCCTTCCTCCCTCTCCTCACGCACCTTCTGTCTTTCTATGTAGCTGTAAAAACGCAGAGCCTGCCCTAAACAGAGTAAACAGGAAATATTCATTACAGTACGTCACAATAGCGTCTTCAATTTCCATTTTACTTCGACCCCTTGTAGATATCTCGCCCACAGGTTGAGCCACACTGCTGTAAGGCTAAAATAAATTGGCAACTGTGCCAGTAAGCAGCAGCGCGCAGGTACACTGCTGAGGGCCAAACTGCAGACAGCCTCGACACGGAGATTCATGCTTGAAAGAAGAAAAAATGTTTTTAACAACTGATTAAATAAGCTAACTAATATGTATTGCTGTAACTTTATTTATTATCATTAGGACATACAAAGACGCATCGGCATATAAACCTAAATGCTAATCTAACATATATCTGCGTGTGCTCATATAAAAGCCTGCAAATGCACACAGCGGTGCTGTTCATTCTTGGCTCTCGGCTGCTCACTCGTCTGTGCAGTGAAAGGTCCGTAACCTTCAATAATCAGCTCTTAACCCCAATATACAGTAGCTCAGACTAGGTAGATATCAGAATGCGTTTTATTTTAACGTTATTGTCCAAAGTATTACTGAGCCCTAATAAATCTAAATGCCATTAAGTGCTTATATGTTTGATGTGCCAGCCTAAGAGCCTGCCCAGTACTCACACTGGCAAAGGCCCTGCCTGCAGTTTGCTTGTCTTCTGTCAGTGAGCGACTCAGCACCGGCGTTCACAAAACAAGATCTGCCTGTGAAAAGGCTGGCAGGCCAGGGCCCTTCAGTTGACATAAATGGTGTCCTTTTAAAGTTACCTCAGGACTACACTTTTCATAGCTAATAGCACTAAAGCTAACAATAAAGCATATTTATCACTAATCAAAATTCTCAACATTATCCACCTTAATAAAAGGTAAAGTGTCTCTGTCTCTTGTGTATCTGCATGTTAATTCGGTTCATATGTCTCACTCATTCCAACAGATGGCACAACACAAACATTTGTAGTAATACAATTAATTTCATTTGTCACTCCAGCAAATGGTACATCATAAATACTAACACTGCTTTTACGAATCCAACACCAAATGGTGTGTAACAGAGACATCGTGTTAAATTCGTCATTCTAACAGATGGCACATCTCAAACATTAACATGGCTTTTACAAATCCCATACTAAATTGTATATAACAGAAACATACAGAATTATTTGTCATTCCAACATTCTATACATTATATTACTACAAATTTTTGTAATGTGCCATCTGTTTATTAATACATGGCTTACATTCTAGTAGGTGTTGTTCTACTAATGATAAAACTGAGGTCCACGCTGATCACTTTTATATTTCATCCCAGCTTATTAAATGCCACATTCCTTTGACATTTCTATACTTTGTCTTTATTTCTTGAGTGACTGAAGTAAATATTAGGGCAACAGATGTTGGAAATGACTACTTTTTTGCCTTGGGTGTTATCAACGCTGAGAGGTTGTGCATGAACAATAATAATAATAATACTTTATATTTTCATTGTACTTTTCTCACAACTCAAAGCTCTTCTACACAGTGAGTGGGAGCCACTTCAACCACCACTAATGTGCAGCATCCACCTCTTGATGTGACGACAGCCATTTTGTGGCAGTATGCTCACCACACATGAGCTATTAGAAGGTGAAGTGGTGAAAGAAACAGTTAGCTAATGAGAGACAGGGGATGATTAGGGGACACAATGACAAGGCCTTGGGGGGCAATTTAGCAAAGACATCTTTATGAAGGACACACAGGGATCTTTAATAACCACAGAGATGCAGGACTTCAGTTTTAGGTCTTATCTGAAGGACAGCACCATTTATACAGCACAGTGTCCTCGTCACTGCACTGGGGCATTGGGATCCACATTCAGACCACCGGGTAAGCCCCCTATTGGCCTCACCAACACCTCTTAATGCAGACACCCAAGATGTACCTAGATGGTCTCAAGTCCAAGTACTGGCCAGGCCTGAATATGCTTAGGTTGAGGTAGATGACCTGATCTGAAGTGCATGTGGTGTGTCTGCTGGCTACAGAAGAGCAAGGGCGGCAGAAGAAAGACCCCCTTAGTTGGTAACTGGCATAAAAACCAAATGTTATACGAGCCTTCATGTGTCTCAGAGACATCTGTACATTTGTTAGTGCTGGTGACACTGAGTCCATGTGGGGCACTGAGAAGTGACAGGCTGGAGGGGTCACTCTTATGTACTTAAGTGGAATGAGTCTGAGGTGGGCTATTACAGAAGGAACTGGCATCAGGGCATCACTTATACCCAATTGTGTGACTCTGATCTGTGTGTGTTAATCGTAGGGTGCAGGAGTAGACGAGCCTGTTCAACAGACTTGATTACGTCTCACAAATCCTGAGATAAAACGACTTGAATAACCAAGAAAATCTAAAAAACTGTGAAGGAGCCGAGAGCGGCGAGCGCCTGCTGTGTGTTACGTGTCTGTCTGTCTGTCTGTCTGCCTCTCTGTCTGTCTGTCTGTTATTAGTTTTTAAGATGTTTTCATATTTCTACTATCCTTGTGTTTATTAATGTATCATATTATTCTGTTTCTTAAACTGAGTGGGCTTCAGTTGGGGTCTTTACTGAATAATCTGATAAATTCCAGGCATGGACAAAGAAAAACACAAAAATTCATTATTGATAAGCAGGAGATGAGAACTTATTATGGGATGGATAATTTGTTTAATAAAGAGGACTAATATGGAGTCTGATGTGGACTTCAGTGTGTAATAAATGAATAAGAAATACTGACGTGAATGACACTTTAGCAGACCCCCTGTGACAGGTCATCTCTTCTCTCACTTGGTGGTCTTCACTCTCTGAGCTCCTGTCTCACATTAACTGTTCACCCTCAGTGTCTCCTCAGATGTTCTCTCTGTGAGCTCTCAGCTTTCTCTTTAAATCCTCCTCCTCCTCCTCCTCACTGAGCTCAGACAAACTTTCACTTTCATTTCTTCACAAGTCACTTCCTTGTTTGTCTGACTGATTCTCTCTGCCTGCCTCTCCTCAGACTGACGATGGCTGAAGCCCAGTTGTTTGTATCACAGGACGAGTTCACCTGCTCGGTGTGTCTGGACACCCTGACTGACCCCGTCACCATCCCCTGTGGTCATAATTTCTGTCTGAAGTGCCTCACGGACTGCTGGGAAAAGAGCCAAGTGTGCAGCTGTCCTCAGTGCAGACACACCTTCACCACAAGGCCTGAGCTGAACAGAAACACTCTGCTGAATGAAGTCATCAAGAAATTTAAAGAAGACGACACTCAGTTCTCCTCCTCCTCAGAATTATGCTGGCCCTGGAGACGTGGAGTGTGACTTCTGTACTGGTAAGAAGTTCAGAGCAGTGAAGTCCTGTCTCACCTGCCCGGCCTCCTACTGTCAGACTCACCTGCAGCCTCACTATGAAGTAGCGGCCCTGAAGCACCACAAGCTGGTTGATCCTGATAGAAATCTGAAGGAGAAACTCTGTGAGAAACATCAGAAAAGTCTGGAGATATTCTGTAAAACTGATGATTCCTGTATCTGCATGATGTGTGTGGTGACTGGACATAATGGGCATAAAATGGTCGAGCTGGAGACGGAAAGAGAAGAGAAAGAGGTGAGTGAGTTTAGTGTTTAATGGAAACTGTTTGAATAACTTTGAGTTAAGGAATTTGTACATTTAATGTGACAGAGAAATCTATTCATCTACAGTAAAACTCGATTATCTGTCACTTGATTAACTGTCAGGACTAAATAACAAAAACCCAACCTTGTGCACGCCAGCGTCTCCCGATTACTACTGCGAGTTCTGCACATTGGAACAACAGAAATCCCAGTGTCCGTTACGTACCTTCAGCTTTAATAGCGGTTTGTAGCTTTTCTTTTGTTATAATTAAACTAAACTACTATACATTGTTATGGCCTATCAACATATGTGTGTGCTGTTTGAACTTATTAAACGTTTACGAAACAGCAACAGCTCTTCAAGTATTGCTTCAATGACGGAGTAGGAAGGCCAACAGTGAACGATATAAAGCGGGATGCTGAAATAATTGAAAAATGTGTTGAAAATGGAAACCAGTGATGGTAATGTTATTCTGTATTAATGTTAATGGTCTTCTGCATTGTAATTTTCTTTATATATTCTGTTATATCAGGTTGTGTTAATATATTGTGGCGTTCAGGCAGCTTGTGATGCTCTGTATGGGGGCAGAAAGGGCGGAAAGCTGTAAGTGATGGGACTGGCTGAGGGGCTTCTGTTCTGTGAGGGGCAGACAGGAGAAGTGAGGAGAGAAGGGAAGGTGTGGAGCAGGGAGTCAGGAGACAATAAGCAGGAGTGTTTGTGGTGTCAGAAATACACAACGAGAGTGGCAGGAGATCAACTGATCGGTAGGGAAAGCTTTCTTTGATTGTTTAGGAGGTGAGCTCTGTAAGCCAAATAACGGAGTATAAGACAGGACACCGCTTGTTAGAGAACAAAGACTTCATGTAAAACGCAGAAAAGTCCAGGGGCCTCATGCGTAACGCTGTGCGTAGAATTCACACTATAACATGACGTAGGCACAAAAGCCGAAATGCACTTACGCACAGAAAAAACTAGATGCAGGAATCTGTGCGAACTGAAACTTCAACGTTCTTCTGCTAAATAAATCCCAGTCAGCGTGAAAAGTTACGGACGCACGCTGCCTGCTGTCCCGCCCCAACTCTTCCAAGAATTACGCCTCTTTGAATATGCAAATCAATTTAAATAGCCCTTAAGATCAGCATGCTGTGACAAGACAATGGGAAAAGCACGGGGGAAAATATAAGAATTTCAGTGAAAACCAAGTGGAGGCAAAGGAAAAACTTACTATTTGTTGGTTTAAACAGTGGAATAATCAACAAAAGGAAGTTGATCGAGTGACAGACTGTCGGAGAAACTCGAAAGCTCAAGTCCCCAAAGTCGCATAGTGCCCGAAATAAGAAGTTGTCAGATATCCAATTTGCCGTGAAAAGTTGAGTGTAGCCCACCGTCTGAGTGTCGCATGAAAACTTATTAGGGTACAGAGAAAAAAAAGGCACACAGTGGGGAAAAAAGCAGGAAATGTCAACTTTAATCTCGACAATTCCACTTTAATCACGTAGTTTATTTTGTCATTAAAGTAGAACATCATAAACTTCATCTTAAAATCATTTAATTTACTAGTTTCTCAAATTCCATCGTAACTAAAGTAGTACATTAAATGCTTTGTTTTGTATTTGATCTTCTTTGTGCTCTATGTGTGTGAATCACTACGTGCTTCTTAAACGGCTTTCTCTTCCTCCAACAGGACACAGAATCCATTAGATTCGTGATATTACAGCTCTCTGAGTAATTTAAATACTGAGATGTATATGTGATATCTTTTTCATGATGATAGGATTTAAAGCACGTTATTAAACATGGGAACACGGTGGCGGTACTGTCTCTTTCAAACGTACTAACTCCCAATTCCTGTCCTTACTTTTCTTCCTCCAAATACCCAATCGCCACACAATCAGCTCTGTAATGGACGTTAAGCCATCTGTAAGCTTAGCGCTGATTCTTCAAAACTTTTAAGGAACATTGAAATATCTTCATAGTACGTGTTTAATTATTCTATCCGTCTATCCTTCTAGCATACAGCAATCAATCAGGATCAATCTGTGAACTAGCTAGCGCTATGCACCGTGTCCTCACATGTTTAATTATTAACAATACAGATTATTTAAATGAAGTTAGTTTTATCTGTATAATATAATCAAAATATTTTGCTGCATTTCATCTTAAAAATTATATTGTCATCATATGTAAATACGCTTTATAAAGTGGCGCAGGCTGTGTAATATTATAACTGTAGTGCAAGTTTACAGTGAGGTGATTGTACTTATAAGTACAGACAGTTCTACAAGGAGCACTTGATGGTCTGATTGAGTGCTTTAGAGTTCTTGGGATGAAACTGTTTGTGAACCGAGGTCCATACAGGAGAGCTCTGAAGTGTTTTGCAGTGGCTGAGGTAGCGTGTTCTTGATGCTGTATCCTAATAATTCTCTTTCCGATCAGCTGCTGCTGTGATTCCCCACTCAGATACAGTGATATAAATACTCCGAGTGGTGCAGTGAGAGTAATATGGAAAAAGATGATCCGCTATGGCAACTCCTAACGGGAACAACTGAAAGAAGAAGAAGAAGAAGAAGAAGAAGAAGAAGAAGAAGGAGGAGGAGAAGTAGAGTAACAACACTAAAGTAGTTACAGTATTTGAAATACAATGGCTATTCCCTGGACCATTATGTTGTTACAGGTTAATTACAATCAGATGCATTAAACTAATAAACAATATGCGGTTAGTTTTATTGTATTTATAATGCCGCAGAAAGAAAGAGTAATGACACAGGAACAGGTATGAGGTACAGTGTTAATGTGCATGGCTTTATGCCAAATTTAAGTTTTATATATCGCCATTTGAAGGTGATAACGATCTTATGCAACATTCCTGTGTGTATGCTAATGTTTATTCATGAGGCCCCAGGACTTCTGAGTTGTATTTGCTTATTATGCTGGTCATTACAATATTATATAAATTAATTCATTTTGTTAATATAGTTTTTTATGACTGTTTGCTACACTAATCTACTGTATGTCATTTTCAAAGTAGCTGTTCTGTTATCCATCTTTTCTCTTATCCGTCACAGCCTCTGTCCTGACCCGTGACTGATAATCGAGGTTTTACTGGACCTTATAAACCTGATGTTTCAAGTTCAGAGCATTTGCTGCTGAAGTCCATCCTGGTGAGACTGATGCAAGTCATGAAACAGCTCAGGATGAGATCCACAAGATGGTCCACAAACACCTGAGTTCTCTCCTCACAGCCAGCTGAGTTTCTTTCTGCTCTGATCAGTTTCTCTTTGAGTTTCTAAGGCAGTGGGAGGCCAACTATAGCCTGCTGTCTAGAAATGTCCACTGGCAGGGGTGCGAGGCGTCACGTGGGCTGCGTAGAAATGTCTGACATTCGGACCCTCCTGAGGTGTTCTTAACAAGATGATGTTACAGTTGGCTGATGTAAGCGTAGTAAGTGAGCACACAATGTCATCCTAAACGTAATTCAATAGAAGGTCTGACACGTCAATAGACACACTCTGTACTGCTGACACTTACACGCTGAGTGTGCTTAGCTGCTCGTCTGTCTTTGTGGTGTTTGTCCATTTTTAAAGAATCAGAGTTTGCATTTGGCTGATCTCAGGGCTGTTTAAGTGACATATTATTGTCACATGTCAATCTGTATTGTACTCCAGAGTTAAGTCTACGATTCTTACAATAAGTTCAGCTCAGAAATGTCAATATACTATTCCTGTGTAGATTTTCTGTTTTTAATGATATAACTCATCAGGCTCTCCAGTGGAGCAGGAAGGATATTTTGAATGTCAAACCCTGAGTGATAATCCCACCAAATGTATGATTTTGACAAAGACTCTGAGCTTTCATATTTGGTAAAACCCTAACAAGTCCAGCAGGAGTGTAAAGAACTTACCAGAAGTGTAAGTCTGACCATCTGAGCCAAATTTCAAATCCCCCATCACTACTACACAACCTCAATGTACAGTAAGTTCAGATAAAGACACTTAACTTCTGTCCACCATTTGGTGTTTCTTCAAATAAAGGACTAGTGTCACATCTGCTCTGCCAGGTCTCAGTAAGTGACACAAATGTGGCGAGTCCTCACTAGAATATTAAAAGAGCTCGGCTCACAGGTGAACACAGCGCTTAGAAACCAACATCTTAAACAATGATGAAGTCTATGAAGTAGCCTGATATTTTTCAGTTTACTATGAATTAGGTCAGTAATATCGACATCTAATTTTTGAATTCTTTATGTTTGCTGTTGTTTGGCTATCACTTGATTTGGATTGAT